>NC_060177.1:55190822-55448322 GCF_021184085.1 Oncorhynchus gorbuscha | reverse complement strand
TACTAAAGATACGCTAAATAAGATCTCCCTATACGCAGATGACATCCTCCTCTATGTAACAGAACCCCAGGCTAGTATCCCAGCTATTCTTG
Organism: Oncorhynchus gorbuscha; assembly: GCF_021184085.1. Lineage (NCBI taxonomy): Eukaryota > Metazoa > Chordata > Actinopteri > Salmoniformes > Salmonidae > Oncorhynchus > Oncorhynchus gorbuscha. Next base: position 55,448,230 of record NC_060177.1, on the reverse strand, counting down.
ATGTGATCAATTTGTTTGGTACCTTCTCGGGATACAGAATAAATTGGAACAAGAGTGAATTAATGCCCATACGGTCGCAAAATACCTCCTGGCTAGAACATCTCCCATTTAAGTTATCTTCAGAAAAATTTACCTACCTAGGAATTGTAGTTACCAAACAATACTCCTTACTATTTAAAGAGAATTTCCCCTCTCTGATACAAAAACTCAAAGCAAACATACTATTTTGGAGAACTCTCCCAATTTCTCTGCTCGGAAGAATTAATGCCATTAAAATGGTCTTCCTCCCACAACTGCTCTACCTATATCAGAACATCCCAGTATTCATACCTAAATCCTTTCATAAACAACTGGACTCAATTATCAATCCTTTCATCTGGGATTATAAAACACACAGGATAGGTAAAAAACACCTCTGTAAATCCAAGATGGAAGGAGGATTGTCTCTCCCAAATTTTATATTTTATTACTGGGCCGCTAACCTCCGCATTGTTACGTTTCTGTTGGATGACGTACTCCCGGCATCCAGCTGGCTTAGTATGGAGCGGGAGGAGTGTCACCCCTTCTCTATTGGCGCTGTGATTTTGTCGCCTGTCAATCTGGAGATGTCACTTTATTGTAACAATCCTATAATACATAGCACAGTCCGAATCTGGAAGCAAATTAAAGTCCACTTTGAGCTCAGACCAATGTCATTCATGCTCCCTATCACCAGGAATCCCTCCTTTGCCCCTTCTAACCTTGATAACACCTTTGAGCGATGGGGAGAGTTGGGGATAAGCACCATAGGGGATTTATACATAGAAGGGACCTTTGCTTCCTTTGAGCTGCTGAGGGAAACTTATAATCTTCCCAGAAGTAATTTTTTCAGATACCTACAAATTAGAGACTACGTTAGAAAACACCTCCCAACATTTGAGAATGCTAAACCTTCCATGTTTGACGGATGCATAAAAATATGCCCCACCTCAGATAAACTGATATCGCGTCTATATGATGCTTTTCAATCTGTTAGCACACCTTCTACTGATGCCATCAAGGCAAAATGGGAGGAAGAACTAGGGACTGACATCTCAGTGGCAGACTGGGAAGAGAGCTTGGAGTATATCCACACATGCTCCATTAATTCCAGACATCGTCTCATACAATTCAAGGTATTACACAGATTACACTATTCCAAAACTAAACTGCATAGGATATTTCCTGATACATCCCCTACATGTGATAAATGTCAGGCCACGCAGGGTACACTACTCCACTGCTTTGCCCTATGCTCTAGCTTGCATGGTTATTGGTGTGGAATTTTTAGGATCCTCTCTGAAGTTTTGGAGACTTCAATAGATCCAGACCCGCTTCTGATAATCCTGGGAGTATCTGAGTCCCTAAACAGATTAACCAACCCCCAAAAACAACTAATCTCGTATGGTCTCATCTCGGCAAAAAAACTAATCTTGTTGTTTTGGAAAAGGAGGGAAGCGCCCTCTACCAAATTATGGCTCAGTGAATTGGCAAACACTGTACACTTAGAAAGAATTAGATATATTCTGAACAATAAATTATCAACATTTGATAAAATCTGGCAGCCTTTCCTCTCCTACTTGGACGAGTCGGCGCTGTGAATTTGTACTTATTAACGCACTCTCAATGGTAAAATTTGTATCTACCTTTGGGCAGCGTGTGCTGGCCCTACCACCCGAGCAGTTGGGAGGGGGGGGGGGGAATAGGGGATGGGGGATAGGGGGGACATCTTCCCTCTTTCTTTCTACGTGTCCTTGTTTTGTATGTCGTGTTCTGTATTATTTGTTCTGCACCCAGAACTCTGGGTCTTGTTGTTCCTGTATGCTCTTTTATGTTTAGATAAGAATTGTATACCTGTCATGTATACCTATACACCATTCTTGTGTGTGTTTAATAAAAATATTTGAAACAGAAAAAAAAAAAAAAAAAATGTCAGTGAAGACACGTGACAGTTGGTCCGCGCATTCTTTGAGTGTACGTCCTGGTAATATGTCTGGCCCAGAACAGCTGGTGCTCTCGTGCATGCTTCAGTGTTGCTTGCCTCGAAGCGAGCATAAAATGCATTTAGCTCATCTGGTAAGCTTGCGTCACAGGACAGCTCGTGTCTGGGTTTTCCTTTGTATTCCGTAATAGTTTTCAAGCCCTGCCACAGCCGACGAGCGTCAGAACAGGTGTAGTAGGATTCAATCTTAATCCTGTATTGACGCTTTGCTTGTTTGATGGTTCGTCTGAGGGCATAGTGGGATTTCTTATAAGTGTCCGGATTAGTCTTCCGCTCCTTGAAAGCGGCAGCTCTAGACTTTAGCTCAATGCAGATGTTGCCTGTAATCCATGGCTTCTGGTGGGGTTATGTACGTACAGTCACTGTGGGGACGACGTCATCAATGCACTTATTGATGAAGCCGATGGTGGTGTATTCCTCAATGCCATTGGATTAATCACGGAACATATTCCAGTCTGTGCTAGCAACACAGTCCTGTATTGTAGCATCCGTGTCATCTGACCACTTCCATATTGAGAGAGTCACTGGTACTTCCTGCTTTAGTTTTTGCTTGTAAGCAGGAATCAGGAGGATAGAATTGTGGTCAGATTTGCCAAGGAGGGCGGGGGAGAGCTTTGTACGCGTCCCTGTGTGTGGAGTAAAGGTGGCCTAAGATTGTTTTTCCCTGGTTGCACATGTGAAACTCTGGTAAAAATTTGGTTAAACTGATTTAAGTTTGCCTGCATTAAAGTCCCCAGCCACTAGCAGCGCCGCTAAGGAGTGAGCATTTTCATCTTTGATTATGTCCTTTTAGAGTTGGTTGAGAGCGGTCTTAGTACCAGCTTCACTTTGTGGTGGTAAATAGACGGCTACGAATAATACAGATGAGAACTCTCTTGGTAGATAGTGTGGTCGACTGCTTATCATAAGGTACTCTACCTCAGGCGAGCAATACCTTGAGACTTCTTTAATATTAGACATCGCGCACCAGCTTTTATTGACAAAAAGACACACACCCCCACCCTTCGTCATACCAGAGGTAGCGTCTCTGTTCTGCCGGTACATGGACAATCATGCCAGCTCTACCGTATATTGTCCGTTTCTTCGTTCAGCCACAAGATGTTAGAGTTTTTAATGTCTCGATAATCTTAACAGTAGGTCATCAATTTTATTTTGTAATGATTGCATTTTAGCAAGGAGAATGGAAGGCATTGGGCGTTCACTGGCTCACCTCCGGCTACTCAGAAGGATCCCCGATCTGCATCCCCTGCGTCCGTCTTTTCCGATGTGCATATTGAAGATATTGGAAGATTTGTCCACGTATAATTTGTCAGCCAACAAGATGAGCAGGCCTAACGAACCGCAAAAGCACTACATTGTGTCAATCTACTATCCCCCATCGTACAAAAGTTGACCTATTGTATTCTATTTTTTTAAACCCTTTTTCTCCCCAATTTCATGATATCCAACAGGAGTGAGTCTCTAGTGTGCAATGGAACAAAGACATCCCTGCCGGCCAAACCCTCCTCTAAGCCAGACGATGCTGAGCCTATTGTGCACCGCCTCAGTGGTCGCGGCCGGCTGCGACACAGCTCGGGATCGAACCCGGATTTGTAGTGACACATAGAGCATTGTGATGCAGGTCAACAAACAGGTCACTGACCATCTCGAATCCCACCGTACCTTCTCCGCTATGCAATCTAGTTTCCGAGCCGGTCACGGGTGCACCTCAGCCACACTCAAGGTACTAAACGACATCATAACCGCCATCGATAAAAGACAGTACTGTGCAGCCGTCTTCATCGACCTTGCCAAGGCTTTCGACTCTGTCAATCACCATATTCTTATCGGCAGACTCAGTAGCCTCGGTTTTTCGGATGATTGCCTTGCCTGGTTCACCAATTACTTTGCAGACAGAGTTCAGTGTGTCAAATCGGAAGGCATGTTGTCCGGTCCTCTGGCAGTCTCTATGGGGGTGCCACAGGGTTCAATTCTCGGGCCGACTCTTTTCTCTGTGTATATCAATGATGTTGCTCTTGCTGCAGGCGTTTCCCTGATCCACCTCTACGCAGACGACACCATTCTGTACACTTTCGGCCCGTCATTGGACACTGTGCTATCTAACCTCCAATCGAGCTTCAATGCCATACAACACTCCTTCCGTGGCCTCCAACTGCTCTTAAACGCTAGTAAAACCAAATGCATGCTTTTCAACCGATCGCTGCCTGCACCCGCTTGCCCGACTAGCATCACCACACTGGATGGTTCCGACCTTGAATATGTGGACACCTATAAGTACCTAGGTGTCTGGCTAGACTGCAAACTCTCCTTCCAGACCCATATCAAACATCTCCAATCGAAAATCAAATCAAGAGTCGGCTTTCTATTCCGCAACAAAGCCTCCTTCACTCACGCTGCCAAGCTTACCCTAGTAAAACTGACTATCCTACCGATCCTCGACTTCGGCGATGTCATCTACAAAATTGCTTCCAACACCATCCGTAGCACGCGCTCCAGCAGGTGTATCTCATTGATCATCCCTAAAGCCAACACCTCATTCGGCCGCCTTTTGTTCCAGTACTCTGCTGCCTGTGACTGGAACGAATTGCAAAAATCGCTGAAGTTGGAGAGTTTTATCTCCCTCACCAACTTCAAACATCAGCTATCTGAGCAGCAAACCGATCGCTGCAGCTGTACATAATCTATTGGTAAATAGCCCACCCATTTTCACCTACCTCATCCCCACAGTTTTTATTTAATTACTTTTCTGCTCTTTTGCACAAGAATATCTCTACCTGTACATGATCATCTGATCATTTATCACTCCAGTGTTAATCTGCAATATTGTAATTATTTGCCTACCTCCTCATGCCTTTTGCACACATTATATATAGACTCCCCTTTTTTTCTCTACTGTGTTATTGACTTGTTAATTGTTTACTCCATGTGTAACTCTGTGTTGTCTGTTCACACTGCTATGCTTTATCTTGGCCAGGTCGCAGTTGCAAATGAGAACCTGTTCTCAACTAGCCTACCTGGTTAAATAAAGGTGAAATAAAAATACATTTAAAAAAGACTGCTACGCCACTCGGGAGGCCCAAACTATTCTATTCTGTGTGAAAAATAAATATTCCAAACATAGTCTGAGACACTTGTGGGATAGGATAGATCCCAAATATTACAATTATTATTGTTTTAATTAAGCAATGAAGCTGACACAACAGATCAGAACGTTTAACTTAAAATGTTGATAAACTATTACATTATAAGTGCAGCAATGCACACACAGCAGTAGGCTATAAGCAATCAATTAGCTGTAAAATACCATTCCCAAAAGTGACCTCAAATGCCATAATGCATGTAATGCTTTTATTATAAAAGTGCATTTTAATGGCAAAAATTGTCTTCCCGAAATTTGAAACTCACGCGCTGCATATGTATTCCAGTTAGGCTCTACACCCATTGTAAAGTGGTTAATGTGCTTAATTTTAAGAAGTTAATTTGGCCACTTTAGTTGTGATACAAACCAGATCAAAACATATGGGCTAGGCTACATTAGGTTTGCAACTATGATTTGAAAAAGTCGCCAAAAAAGGCATGCGCTGTTTCCTGCCTTACTGCACTCAAACTGGGCATCATTCACAAGTGATAGGCCAATATTGTCACCCATCAGACTATTCTTGATTTAATATTGATTAGAGGGACAGTAGAGTGCTGAGTAGCAGGCATTTAGCAAGTTTGGTAGGCTACTAATGACCATCAGCAGCATCAGAGCATGGAGAAGCCTAATTACCGTGACTGCCGGTGAAGCAGTAATACAAATCAAATCAAATTTTATTGGTCACATCACTTGATTAGCAGACGTTATTGCGGGTGTAGCGAAATGCTTGTGCTTCTAGCTCCGACAGTGCAGTAATATCTAACAAGTAATATCTAGCAAATTACACAACATATACCCAATACACACAAATCTAAGTAGGAATTAATTAAGACTATATGCATATGGAAGAGTGATGTCAGAGTGGAACGGACTAAGATACAGTAGAATAGTATAGAAAACAGTATATACATATGAAATGAGTAATGCCTGATATGTAAACATTATTAAAGTGACTAGTGTTCCATTTCTTAAAGTGGCCAGTGATTTCTAGTCTATGCCTGTAGGCAGCAGCCTCTAATGTGCTAGTGATGGCTGCTTAAAAGTCTGATGGCCATGAGATAGAAGCTGTTTTTCAGTCTCTCGGTCCCAGCTTTGATGCACCTGTACTGACCTCGCCATCTGGATGATAGCGGGGTGAACAGGCAGTGGCTCGGGTGGTTGATGTCCTTGGTCACTAACAGCCCTAGGTAGAACCCTTTTGGGTTCCATGTAGAACTTTCCTTTTGGGTTCATGTAGAACCCTTTCTACAGAGGGTTCTACATGGATCCCAAAAGGGTTCATCCTGGAACCAAAAAGGTTATACCTGGAACCAAAAAGGGTTATTCTATAGAGACAGCCAAATAACTATTTTGGAACCATTTTGTTTTAAAGAGTGTATCCAACCCCTCAGAGTGAGCTCCATTCAGAACCATGCCCCATATCATTACCGTAATTATGCATTTATTCAACACATTCTGACTTCCTTCACTCCAATAAGGCATGATGTCTTCTCAGCAAGTTCTCCCACCAGATAAAACCTACCAACAAGCATTAATGCTAAAACAAAAAGACAAACTTCTTCTGTTCCAAGTTACTGTTGCCAAGGGTGTCCATGGACAACCCCCCACCTTCCAATCCAAGCACTACCATTCCAGCACCATGTTCTAAAAGCATGTGTGGTGTAAGGCGAGGAAGATGTTAATTAGAACATACAATATCTGTGATCCAATCCTAGTGGTGCAGTGCTGTGCTCAGTGCAAACATTTTTGAAAGAGCCACCTGTCATCAATGGAGCGTGAAATCAAAAGTATCTGGAAAAAAAGCTTGTTCAAAGAAATCTGTGTATTTCATAAAAAAAATTCATTTCGTTCAGTTTGACCCAATATAAATGGTGTTTTTTATTGTTGTTGCTTTGCCTCATTTGTAGTCAGAGGATGGTTGGGGATCGGTGTCTTTAGGCACCCAGTGATCTGGCTCTTAGATGGCTCTCTCGGTTTCATGCATCGAACTAGCCATTTTCCCTTTCATCAGAGAGAAGCGTTCCTTGAGGCTAATGATTTACAAATTGGCTTAGTCCGCAGTGAAATACTACTAAATTCAAATCTGTCTCATACAGTTTCTTAAAAGGCCCTATTTGACAGTTTTGATAATGCAAATGAGTGATTATATGAAGAAGAATAGCACTTATGATTCTGAATACCTCAAATTTTGTTAATCTTAACCCCATCATAATCTAAAATATACCATTGTTTTACTCCCTTGTTAACCCTTAGCCAAAAATTGTCGCGCCCCCTGAAAATCAAGTGAACATAATACAAAAATCCCCATCAAAAAGTCTGTTGACGATAGTGATACAGTGCATTCAGAAAGTATTCAGACCACTTGACTTTTTCCACAATTTGTAACATTACAGCCTTATTCTAAAATGGATTAAATGTGTTTTTTCCCACTCATCAATCTACATACAACCCATAATGACAAAGCAAAAACACATTTTATTTTATTTTAGCAAAAACATTTTTTTTAATTAACAGAAAAATCACATTTACATAAGTATTCAGATCCTTTAATCTGTTGAAGCACCTTTGGCAGTGATTACAGCCTTGAGTCTACTTTGGTATGATGCTAAAAGCTTGGCACACCTGTATTTGGGAAGTTTCTCCCATTCTTCTCTGCAGATCCTCTCAAGCTCTGTCAGGTTGGATGTGGAACGTCGCTGCACAGCTATTATCAGGTTTTTCTAGAGATGTTAGATTGAGTTCAAGTCCGAGCTCTGGCTGGGCCGCTCAAGGACATGCAGAAACTTGTCAGGAAGCCACTCCTGTGTTGTCTTGGCTGTGTGCTTCGAGTCGTTGCTGCAGTCAGAGGCCCTGAGTGCTCTGGAGCAGGTTTTCATCAAGGATCTCTCTGTACTTTGCTCTGTTCATCTTTCCCTCGATCCTGACTAGTCTCCCATTCCCTGCCACTGAAAAACGTCCCAACAGCATGATGCTGCCACCACCGTGCTTCACCGTAGTGATGGTATTGGCCAGGTGATAAGCGGTGCTTGGTTTCCACCAGACATGACGCTTGGCATTCAGGTCAAAGAGTTCAATCTTGGTTCCTTTAGGTGCTTTTTGGCATACTCCAAGTGGGCTGTTATGTGCCTTTTCCTGAGGAGTGGCTTCCGTCTGGCCACCTGATTGGTGATGTACTGCAGAGTCGGTTGTCCTTCTGGTATTGGTGGTGCCTTGGTATCAGCAATGTAGGAATGATGAAGGGATGGGGTTGTCGGGGGTGTTGTGTGTGTGGGGGATTATCTTCATCCAACACCACAATTAACATAATCCCCCTGTGAGATTAAATGGTGCTCATTTTAGTCAAGCACCATCAGTGAAAATGAATGTGCTGCTGGCAAGGGATCAGACATTATGATCACTAACAGTTACACCACTACAACACATCCCCACCGATATAAATGCACGAACCCACATACACAAAAACAAAACAATAATGGGCACCCGCTAGTGTTTTTACATAGAAAGTTGAGAGGGTATAGTTATGACCTAAATGTGCTGAGCGGAAGGCAACCGCGCCACACCAGATGGCTGAATAGCCTGCAGTGAATTCTCAATGAGATGGCAGACACGCACGCACCACAAACATACACAGAAGCACACACATTCACACACAGAATCACTCAGACACTCATGATCATAATAGATCATAATGATGAAGGGTCACCTAGCTGGAGCATCGAAGCTTTGAGATCCTCACTCATCACACTCTCTGCCAACAAATCCCTATGGGGCTAATGCACCTACAGTATTATCTCTCACATACACGTTCTATCGTCACCTCTCCTATTCTCGTCTTTCTATGCTTCTGTGTACACTGACTCAACTCATCGCAATCGTTGCTGGTAAAACAGCAGTTATTGTTTCAGCATGTGTCATTTCTCTTGGTAATACAATGGTATAATACAATGGTATTGTATTATCAGCTGTAGTTCTGGGACATTAGTCATAAAATGTCTCAGAGCAGGAGTGCTGATCTAGGATCTAGTTCTTACTTCTAGGTCGTAATGAATAAGATTACATGGACAGGATGGATCTGATTCAATAGCAACTCACATGCCCCGCCCACGTGAGGATATCTATTTCCTGTGTTTGAGTGCAAAATCCACTTAGTCACTTAAATCTTGCTTGATTGCTTTAATTTTACTCTGGTGACTCTTGTGCCATTAGGTTGTTCCCGTTAACGTACTGACCACGGAAACGTTTGGAATGACCTGTCAAACACACTCCAGTCATGGCTGAAATAGGCTCAATGGTCCACATTGGTTTTCTGTTTGTGGGTGTTGATTTTTTTAGTGTATTGAAAAAAGTTACGATTTAAAGTATGTATGGATAGGTCTAATCTAGAGCCAAGCATTTTTATTTAAAATTGTTCAATTACACGGTTGTCCTTCTCTTGACACACCTGTTGAATTATGCAAGAGAATGTGACAACTTGACAGAGCAAGCTGTTGGTGGTTGCTGCCCTGTTCCAAACCTTTATGTTATTTTATTCACGGAAGCAAATACACCTATCGTTTTCTTTATTTTATACTGAGAATATTTATACGAGTGCATTAAGAAAAAAAGTTCAATTATACAATAAATGTAATACCTGAATTTCCACCTAAATGCCTGAACTCCATTCATTACTTGTCTGTGTCAGTACAATGTTTTATGTGCTATAATTCAGTTAATATCTAATTGATTTTAAAAGTCTGAGTATCTTCATTCATTGTCCAGCTGTTGCATTTATTAAAATCGTTTTTAAAACCTTTTAACAATTTTGATGACCGTTGCTAGACCCAGGATCAAAACGAGAGCAACAGCCCCTGATCTCTCCACGCTCTGCATTTAGGATCATACTGTTGTCAGATGTCTGATGGGTTAACATAGTCCCTAGCAATTCTTCTTGTTGACTTCAATCCAGAAACATCAATAAAGTTCTACATTTCGAAAATAGAACGGAGGACTGGCCCTGAACCAGATATATCCAGAGTGGTAGCTGACTGCTCCCAGACCCACCGTGGAGAAACTCTCTTCAGTCATACATGCCTGGCCAAACACTTCTGAAACGTTAAGCACACACTCTGAAGCCTTGGAGAAGATACCACAGGAGGAAAAGAAGCGTGGTGGGGTTAACCCATATCCTCGTCACAAGTTGCTCTCTTTCTCTGAACCAGGCCCAACTCTATAGCAACTCCAAACTAACCAGCTCATGGGCTACTCAGCATTCCCCAAAATACACCCATCTCCTTTTTCCATATTCCAGTCTCCCAAAACAAGTTCCCATTCTTCTACGCTTGGATCCATCTCATGAATACTTCCAAAACCAGAATGTACTCTACTAAAAAAACGGTGTCTTCTCTATTATTCCCAATACCACCTTTGTCACTTCTCACTTTCTAATCTCCTCAACAAACCTGCCTCACCACTGTATGACTTCTCAAACTGGCCCCTCCTCCACCTGTACCCATACAACCAAATTCACTATCCCCTACTTTCCCCCAACCTAGGCCTAACCACCTCCACTCTCAGGGCCTGTGCTATTGTTTGAGCCTGGAGGGGGGGAGGGCTCAGTAAGTCCTCTCCAAGTCTTACCGGTGGCTGCTGGGAGTTGAGCGCACCCCTCTTGGTGGAGCCCCCCCTGGAGCTAAGCCTCTTCCAGGACTCAGAGAAACGCCCTCTGGTGGTGGGACGTCCCGGCCCCTCTGACGACTCCTCCCGCGTGGAGCACGCACGGTCCCTGCGAATGCCCTCTCTGCGAATATCACCCAATTTCTTCTTAGAAGCCATGTAAAAGCCAGAGAAAGAGCAACCAAAGCCCAGAAGACGCTACGGCCGCAATAGCTATGAGAGAGTCTGAGACAGTTAGCTACTCAGCGCACACAGCTCTGCAACCTGCTACAGGTGTCAGGTCATCTCCCTTCTGTTATCTTCTCAACTCCTTCTTCTCTTCTCTTGAGGAATGACAAAGGACACTGTCTGCCCACTGTTGCATGTGATGCTGCTACCTCTGTTGTTGTTGCTGTTTCTCCTACCGGGGAGGTAGAGACAGAGAGAATGGAGGGAAAGAGTGGGAGAGAGAGGCAGGGATAGAGACAGCTTTCTAAAATGGTGAGGCTTCTGTCGGCGTGTGGCTCCTCCTGTTGAATGGAGCACTGCACTGGTTCTTGTGATAGAGAGGCAGAAAGACAAATGTTGTTTTCAGTAAGTCAATCTCTCGCTCTGAACGCGGCACCCCCTCCCCTCCATGTTCTCCCATTTACACACTCCCCCTCCCTCCTTCGCTCCACAGTCCTTACTAGCTCCCCTCTCCTTTACTGCCTTGTTTTTCAGCTCTATCGAATTTTTGTTTGTCAAAATGACTTTCCTCCCCACCTCCATTTCCTACTTTCTATACTCTATTCATCAAAAACTATTCAAAAGCACAGGGGACAGTGAGAGCCTAAAGCTGCTACTCCTTTAACTGCAGTACAAATATATTAAAGCAAACTCATGACAGGAGAATCCGGTGCAGACAGAGGTGTAAACCCATGTAATGGCTCTATCTGTCTGTCTCTGTGTGTCTGTCTACCTATCTCTACCTATCTCTCTCTGCCAGCCTGCCTGTCTGTCTACTTATCTCTCTCTGCCTGCCTGCCTGCCTGTCTGTCTACCGATCTCTCTCTGCCTGCCTGCCTGTCTGTCTATCTATCTCTCTCTGCCAGCCTGTCTGTTTGTCTACCTATCTCTCTTTGCCAGCCTGTCTGTCTGTCTACCTATCTCTCTCTCTGCCAGCCAGCCAGACTGTCTGTCTGTCTGTCTGTCTTTCTACCTATCTCTCTCTGCCTGCCTGTCTGTCTACCTATCTCTCTCTGCCAGCCTGTCTGTCTGTCTGTCTACCTATCTCTCTCTGCCAGCCTGTCTGTCCGTCTACCTATCTCTCTCTCTGCCAGCCAGACTGTCTGTCTGTCTGTCTACCTATCTCTCTCTGCCAGCCAGACTGTCTGTCTATCTGTCTAACTATCTCTCTGCCTGCCTGCCTGCCTGCCTGTCTGTATGTCTACCTACAGTATCTCTCTCTGCCAGCCAGCCAGCCAGCCAGCCAGCCAGCCAGCCAGCCAGCCAGCCAGCCAGCCAGCCAGCCAGCCTGTCTGTCTGTCTGTCTGTCTGTCTGTCTGTCTGTCTGTCTGTCTGTCTGTCTGTCTGTCTGTCTACCTACCTCTCTGCCAGCCAGACTGTCTGTCTGTCTGTCTACCTATCTCTCTCTGCCAGCCTGTCTGTCTGTCTACCTATCTGTCTCTGCCAGCCTGCCTGTCTGTCTACCTATCTCTCTCTGCCAGTCTGTCTGTCTGTCTGTCTGTCTGTCTGTCTGTCTGTCTGTCTGTCTGTCTGTCTGTCTGTCTGTCTGTCTGTCTGTCTGTCTGTCTGTCTGTCTGTCTGTCTGTCTGTCTGTCTGTCTGTCTGTCTGTCTCTGCCAGCCTGTCTGCCTGTCTGTCTACCTATCGCTACCTATCTCTCTCTGCCTGCCTGCCTGTCTATCTACCTATCTCTCTCTGCCAGCCTGTCTGTCTGTCTGTCTGTCTACCTATCTCTCTCTGCCAGCCTGTCTGTCTGTCTGTCTACCTATCACCCTCTGCCAGCCTGGAAAAGTCTGCCCATCACTACCAAGTGATGAAGGTGAATGGATGAGTAAGTAGATGTATATAGATGTATAGAGGGGTGTGAATGTGTTTAAGAAGAAGGGAGAAGGGAAATGACAGAGGTTGGGATAAACTGGGTCTGGGTGGGTAAGGGAGGGCAAGGAGGGAAGTTGGTGATAAGCTTAGCTTGGAGGAGCAAGGGTGGGACAAGCTTGGCTTGGGCGGACAAGAGTGAGTATAGATGGGAGGTGGGGATACGCTTGGCTTGGGTGGGGTAAAGGGGGAAGAACAGGGAGGGTGTGGTGCAGAGGGATGGATTTGGCTTGGGAGAGAGAGAGAAGAAATTGGATTAATTATATTTACAGTCATCACATTTCATTCTCTTCGAGGGCCCACTGACCCCAGGTAGACCCCCACCAGCCACTTTCATTATTAGGTCATACAAATCAACCACAGTACTTAATTGGTAGTCTTTTTTCAAATGTATGTACAATGTATGAATCCACAGCTTTTTAAAAATCGGATAGGAGTTGGGGCTAAAAAGTAGTACAAAGACCTAATTTGCTTTATGTTATGTTTTTTGTTAAATGTCTGATCAGCTCACATACACTATATATGTCATTTATACAACAACTATGTATTTATACTACGATCTTCCCACTGAATGCCCACCACCCTCATATGTCTGATACCGTTTCCATGGAGAACACCGCCATATTCTGATCGACAAGCTGGGCCCGGGTCGAGGCCATCATTACTCGCGACCACCACTGGTACTGTTGGCGTCCTGGGTCCCGACTATAACATGGCCAAAACTGTCTTCTCGTGCCACCACTTCAATAGGTTCAAGTGGTAAATCTTCCGGGGCTGCTGTACGCGGTATTTGACGGACCCCAGCTTCTCTATCACCTCGTACGGCCCGTGCCATGTTGCCAGGAACTTACTTTCGGCAGTGGGGATTAAGACCAGCACCTTGTCTCCCACCTTGAATCCTCGGGCTGGGTTCCCTGATTGCAGACCTGAGCTTGGGCGCATTGGGGCCTTCTTCATATGTTCCCTTACCACTGGCCACATGGCTATCATCCACTCCGTCATCGTCTCCACGTGTTGTTCTACAATGCTGCGTAACGGGGTCGGTTGAGCTTCCCACACTTCCTTGGCAAGGTCCACTAGGTCGCGTTTCTCCTCCCATAGAGAAGATCGAAAGGGGAAAACCCGGTGGATGACTGGGGCACTTCTCGGACCGAGAATATTAGGTGGGATAGTAGCTGGTTCCAGTTCTTCCCGTCCTGCTCGATGACCTTCCGCAGCATTTGTTTGAGCGTTTTATTGAACCGCTCAATAAGCCCATTTGTCTGCAGGTGAAAGACAGAAATCCGGATCTGCTTGATCTGCAGGAGAGCACACAAATATTTCATTAGGCGGGACATGAACTCGGTACCTTGGTCAGTCAGGATCTCGTTCAAGATGACCGCCCTGCTAAAGTGGAAGAACAGCTCCTGGGTGATTCCCTTGAAGACCACAGCTGGTAGGTGAATGGCCTCGGGCCATCTGGTGGCATAATATACTATTACCAGGATGTACTGGCGTCCTTGTGCCATTTTTACCAGGGATCCAACTATGTCCACTGTGATGCGTTCAAAGGGCACCCAGGTAGGGGGACCAGCAGGTTTTCAAAATGTGCTTTTGAGGCATTGATTTGACACTCAGGACGGCGATCCATTCCCAGGTCATCTCCATTCCCATGTGTGCCCCCTACAGATGGGTGTGGGCCAGCTGAAGAATGGTTCCCACGTACAATCAGAGCAGCAACAGTACCTCTCGAAGTTCCCCCTGTTGACGCAACACCTGATACAAAAGGCTATTCTTGATTTGGAAATGGGAATATCGCCAGTCACTCATCACCGGAAGTAACTGGCGATCCATCGCTATGACTTGGGCTGCTGTGGCTTTCAAGTTTCGATCCTCCCACTGGGCAGTCCCAAACGGTCCCCTCAGTTGGCCCATAGCGGGTGTCTCGGCTGGTCCCTCGAAAACGATGAGGGGGAGGATGGGCTTCTCCTCTGGTTGTTCACCTAGGGGGTCGGGTTCTGGCTCCCCCTCTTACTCCGACTCCAGACCCATAGACACGGGTTTGTCAACCGCTTGCTGTGCTTGTTGGGCCTGGACGAATTGAGTTATCACTTCGTCCACGCTGATGCTGCATAAATGTCAAATCTGACCTGACCATGTTATCAGAATCCTGTACACCATACTACTTTTAGTGAAAACAATTTCAAGCGCTACACCGATTTGAGTCGGATGGTCACAATTATACATTAGATAAGATCAACAGACCTTAAAAGGCAAATTTAGGGAGCCTCATTTTTATCCCCACAAATTATTTACAGGACACCTGGAGATTCCCAACTACAAAAGACTGTTCCTTTTTTTCTCAAATTAAGAAAAGCTATTCAAGAATTGACTACATTTTTTTTTTATGAACTGAATTTACTGGATAAATAAAAAATTATGATATAGTGATATCGGATCATTCTCCAGTACCATGTTTAATTATACCAACAGAAAATACACTTATCGAGAGAGTTTGGAGAATGAATAGAAATCCTCTTCTGGACACAACATGTATTAAATATGTCAAAGAAAAATGTTAAACCTTTACCATTACAAATGTATACATAGAGGACAAAGAAAAGCAAACCCCCGATATAAAATTGCATTTAAGGTGTACATTAGGGGGGGGGATCTCAAACTCGGCAAAAGTTCAATCGGACTTAGTGTTTTTTTCTCTTTAATTTAAATTTCTATCTTAAAAAAGGCCCAGAAAATAACATTTCCGAACTTAAGCAGGAACCTTCAGAAGTTACATAATTAGTTATAATTAGTTATAAAAAGTCCACCTGTGTGCAAGTCTCACATGATATCAGTATATATACACCTGTTCTGAAAGGCCCCAGAATCTGCAACACCATTAAGAAAGGGGCACCACCAAGCAGGCGGCACCATGAAGACCAAGGAGCTCTCCAAACAGGTCAGGGACAAAGGTCTGGAGAAATAGAGATCAGCGTTGGGTATAAAAAATATCCGAAACTTTGAACATCCCACAGTGAACCATTAAATACAGTATTCAAAAATGGAAAGAATATGGCACCACAACAAACCTGCCAAGATGGCCGGCAAGGAGGGCATTAAATCATTTGCAACAAAGAGACCAAAGATAACCCTGAAGGAGTTGCAAAGCTCCACAGTGGAGATTGGAGTATCTGTCCATAGGACCACTTTAAGCTGTACACTCCACAGAGCTGGGCTTCATGGAAGAGTTGCCAGAAAAAAAAGCTATTTCTTAAAGAAAAACATTTGCAAACACGTTTGGTGTTTGCCAAAAAGCATATGGGAGATTCCCCAAACATATGGAAGAAGGTACTCTGGTCAGATGAGACTAAAATTTAGCTTTTTGGCCATCAAGGAAAATGCTATGTCTGGTGCAAACTCCATCAGAACATATTTTAGTCTGTGCTAGCAAAACAGTCCTGTAGCTTTTTGCTTCATCTGACCACTTTCTTATTGACCGAGTTACTGGTGCATCCTGCTTTAGTTTTTGCTTGTAATCAGGAATGAGGAGGATATAATTATGGTCAGATTTGCCAAACGGAGGGCAAGGGAGATCTTTGTATGCATCTCTGTGTGTGGAGTAAAGGTGGTCTATAGTTTTTTTCACTCTGGTTGCACATTTAACATGCTGGTAGAAATTAGGCTAAACGGATTTAAGTTTCCCTGCATTAATGTCCCCGGCCACCAGCAGCATTTTCCTGTTTGCTTTTGCCTGTATACAGCTCATTGAGTGCCGTCTTAGTGCCAGCATCGGTTTGTGGTGGTAAATAGACAGATACGAAGAATATAGATAAACTATATTGGTAAATAGTGTGGTCTACAGCTTATTATGAGATACTCTACCTGAGGCAAGCAAAACATTGACACTTCCTTAGATTTTGTGCACCAGCTGTTTTTTTACAAATATACATAGACCGCAACCCCTTGTCTTACCAGAGGCCGCTGTTCTATCCTGTTGAAAAAGCTTAAAACCCGCCAGCTGTATGTTATTCATGTCGTCATTCAGCCACGACTCGGAGAAACAAGATCCTACAGCCTTCTTAAACTCAACAAATCTGAAGCAATTATCAGCAGACCAAAAAAATATCTCTAAAAACAGAGATCATCCAAAAAGAAGTATTAGATACTGTTAAAACATTTGCACTGAGAAAAACCTCAAGATTGGATGGCTTCCCCATAGAATTCTATTCAACATTTTGGGACAAAGTAGCCCCCTATTTTAACAAATTACAACACAATTCACTCAATTCAGTTCTTCATATTTCCGAGTATCAAACAGTTATTTATTTTTGTTACAACCAGGAATATCTGGAGAGCCCTGCTGATTATAGACCCACAAGTTTCATAAATTGTGACAATAACATAATAACAAAGCTTTTAATCAATAGAATGTCAAAGTATTTACCGGACTTGATGCATATCAATCAAACATAAATATAAATAGACAATTACAAACAAATACAAGAACATGTTTTAGTTGAATACAATATGCAAAAAATATATATAGTTTGGTCAATAATGGCTGGTGATGCTAAAAAGGCCTTCGATCATCTTGAAAGCCCTTTTCTGTTCAAAACTTTGGAAGCTTTCAACTTTTCAGCTGAAATAATACATTTAATAAAATGTTGTATAAATGTCCTAAAGCAAAAATATACACAAATACATTATCAGTTAAAATAGCTTTAGAAAGGGACACAAGACAGGGATGTTCCCCCTCCCGCTTCCTGTTTGCATTGGAAATTGAACCGCTTGGAGAAATAATTAGTCAGGACCTAAACGTAACAGGTATCACAATTGGTAAACATGAATACAAACTAAACGTTTTATTTTTATGAACCCCTACACCACCACCCCTCTTCGAAGGACAAATACATTTTCGTTTTTTACAGCTTTTCTGCTACATTTTACATACATATTTTGCATACACATTTTACATACACAGTTTGCATACATGGTACTTCTATATAAAGCAGTCACATAACAAGAATACTTTACCAAACATGAGCTCTTTAATCACAAACCCTCAGCCACTCTCAGCCCATGCCACCTATCATCATAGACCACATTCGTTTGGTTTCCATGTGCCATATATTTTTCAATTGTGCTGTGATGTTTTACATACATTCTTTTACCTTCCTAATTGTATAGTATCCACAGATTGTGAGCTAAGATGAAAACCTTTCCTACGAGTAATTATTATATTATTTATTGACTGACTATGGCTTTCCAAATTGCCCAACACTGCTATTTCTTAGTTTAATTTGAAGTGCAAGTTGTGACCTGTGACCAGAAATCAGGCCTACAGTGCGCCTCGCCTCTCCTGCGCTGTCGGAGCCTTTCTCCTCTCCTGCGCTACCGGAGTCTCCTGTCTGTTCAGCGCAGTCAGAGCTGCCAGCCTGCATGGAGCAGTCAGAGCTGTCAGCGTGCATGGAGCAGTCAGAGCTGTCAGTCTGTATGAAGCAGCCAGAGCTGTCAGTCTACATGAAGCAGCCAGAGCTGACAGTCTGCAAAGAGCGGCCAGTCTGCAAGGAGCTGTCAGTCTGCAAGGAGCTGTCAGTCTGCAAGGAGCTGTCAGCCTGCATGGAGCAGCCAGAGCTGTCAGTCTGCATAGAGCAGCTAGATCCGCCAGTCAGCCATGATCTTCTAGATCTGCCAGTCAACCAGATTCTTCCAGATCTGCCAGTAAACCAGTCTCTTCCAGATCTGCCAGTCAACCAGAATCTTCCAGATCCGCCAGCCAGCCACGATCTACCGGAGCCTACTACCTACCTGAGCTTCACCTCAGTACTGGGCTTCCTCTCAGTACTGGGCTTTCTCTCAGTACTGGGCTTTCTCTCAGTACTGGGCTTTCTCTCAGTCCCGGGCTTTCTCTCAGTCCCGGGCTTCCCCTCAGTCCTGGGCTGCCCCTCAGTCCCGAGCTGCCCCTCAGTCCCGAGCTGCCCCTCAGTTCAGTTGGGTTCTGGGTGAGGACTATTAGGCCATGGTCGGCGGCGAGGGTGGATTATCCCAGGACGCGAAGGGGAGGAACTATGACATTTATGGAGTGGGGTCCACGTCCCGAGCCGGAACCGCCACCATGGACAGACGCCCACCCGGACCCTCCCTATGGTTGTGAGGTGCGTCCGGGAGTCCGCACCTTAGGGGGGGGGGGTTCTGTCACGCCTTGGTTTTAGTATTTCGTGTTTTCTTTCATTATTTGTTCAGGCCAGGGTGTGACATGGGTTTATTTTGTGGTATTTCGTATTGGGGTTTTGTAGTTATTGGGATTGCGGCTGAGTAGGGGTGTTGCATAGGTTTGGCTGCCTGAGGCGGTTCTCAATCAGAGTCAGGTGATTCTCGTTGTCTCTGATTGGGAACCGTATTTAGGTAGCCGGGGTTCGCTGTGTATTTTGTGGGTGATTGTTCCTGTCTCTGTGTGGTGTTCACCAGATAGGCTGTAATTAGTTTTCACGTTCCGTTTGTTGTTTTGTATTTGTATAAGTTATTTCATGTATCGCGATTCATTCATTAAAGAACATGAGTAACAACCACGCTGCATTTCGGTCCGACTCTCTTTCGACAAACGAAGAACGCCGTTACATTCTGTATATTTTAAGACATGGCATATGGGGTTATAGTGAGATTCCCAATGGGTTTGAAGATTCTCTTCTCATCACTCATCTTGAAAAAACATACTACAAACTTGGAAATCAATCAATCCACCATCATTATGACAATGGAAAAAATAAAATGTTATTTAAATATTGAACGTGTGTGGGTTACGGAGAGAAACGAAATGAAGCATTTTCAAGCCATGTGGCAGAAAGTGATGCTGGCGCTGAAGAAGGGGGTGTGTGCTAGTGGGTCTGGGCAGGTGTTATGTCGATGATGTTTGTATGATGTTGTCGTTTGTATGTTTTGTATTGTTTATAAATCATCAAATAAAATTGTAAAAAATATATAATTAATCTAAATACAAATTTTCTTCATATTCCTAAATGTATTTTGTCTCGTTTGTTTTATTGTTCAACATGTTGCTTTGGCAATACAAATATGAACTTATGTCACTATGTCATACCAATAAATCAGTTTGAATTTAATTGAATCAACTTTAAAGAGAGAGAAAGCGAGAGAGCGTTGACATTGGCTAACAACCAAACAGCCATTGCATACACAAGCATATAGCATAGTCATAGCAACTTCTACACACCCCCAAATTCATTTTGTGCTTATGACAGCACATGAATGCTAGGTTTTCCTAGGTTATACATTTGATGAAATCCGCCGTCCACCCCCCCACCCCCCATCCCTCCTCTCAACCCTCCCCCCTGTGTTCCCATGCGGCCCTCTCCCCTTATCACTCCGATGTGCCCCCGTTTAGGATCCGCCCACTCAAGGCCATGTAGTTGCCATGGTTTCTGCTAAGAAAACTTTTATCTTACATCAATGCTTCACATTAACCCACCACTGAAGAACACACACCAACACACACGCTGTGTACTCATCATACCGCCACTCTAAGAGGAATACAGCAAGTAAGATATATTTTGGAATAAGGAAATATGTGCATCATACTGCCTTGGTATCCATCATGCATGTACAGGAAATATCCTCAGAACTAAGTGACTCATAATGTGTCATACCGAACACCTGTCGACTAGAGGAACTTTCATCCTCTCTTCAAAGGCTCAGGAGACCACTGTACTGTGAATCTGTCAATCTAAAAGAAATGTGTGCTTACTTTAGGATAAGAAAGGTTTGAGTTGTTATGAATTGTTATGAGTCTGTAATTCTTTATCAACATCTCAACAAAGTCTCAGTCAATGGAAATCTCGTCTCTTCTGTCTTGCATTGAAGCAACCGTAGATTCCATTTAGATTGCATTTATCTCATTTCATTAATGAGTATGTTTCTTCCCCCCAGAATACATTGGCTCCCTGATTATTAGGACACTGTTTCCAGGGCCATGATTACTTCCTCGGCATGAAATCTAAATGAGATTCTGAGAGAAGAAGAAACATGTAGCCTATTGTGAGGTGTAACTGGCGGCTTAACAAAAAACTTCTGAAAGTGTCTTTAATGCTATTCAATCAAATAAAAGGAGGACACTGATATCATTATTTTGGGGGACATATATTGTGTGTTGTGGATTCACTTAATAACAAGCATCGATTCATGTCGTCAGCAACATGAAACGACACAACATGTACGATATCCAGTAACAATCCAATGACGTACAGTATTGTCCGTCGTGTGCACTTTACGTTACAGCACAGAATTTGACTGAAATTAAGGGGTATCTTTGCAACTACTTTAACGCATCATGTTATGTAAAGTGCTACGCTACTATCACACAGGTCCGCCTTTGCGGCCAAAATCAACAACTAGATGACTCTGGAAGATTTGCCATCAGGCCTGAAACAGGAAAGAACAAGCAGCAGTCATGTCACACACACACCATCTAAATCTGTAATGTCTAAACCTGATAACTTTCCCCATAAATTTGCAAGTATGTTTTAAACTATTAATGTACAGTATGTTCCTTCTTGGTATCTCCAAAACGTGCAATCCAAAACACATTCTGCATCTCCTCTCAGACTGTAGCGGGTCATTTAACCTCCGGAATAATAAACACCTTGTGTTTATAAATTTGTGGCTTTCAGGCTGCAAATACTATACCTTGTACTCCCTGGGAATCTGCAGGTGCCAATAAATGACCAATTAGAAGAAATGATCCTGTTTTGGTTTAATGTAGTCAAAGACATTCAACACAACTTGTACATGTTAATAATGTATCACATTGCGATTTATAACCAGATTCCTTCCTGACATCCAAATGATTATGGTCCAAATCCAGACCACATCTACAAAGTAACCGCTTACCACTTGGCCCAGCTACAACTTGGATTTATGGTGTATGGTTGTAATACACCAGATCTGGTTGCCATACCTAAACCCGATCTTGCCTGCTAAGGTGGATGTGACATAAAGTCATACCTCAAGCCAGAGATGGCCCATAAGTGTGTTCCTACCTTCATCTCTGCGCACAGTGGTGTCAGAACTCTTCTGTTGTGGGCTTTCCTCGTCATGATCCTCTGAAAGACAACAATAGATATAAACAGAAGTTAGAGTTGCCATATACAGTACTGCATTTACAAGCATCTTTGTCTAAAGAAACTAGCAGTGAATCATCAGCTGTCAAACATTTGGCAGTTTTCCCTCGGCAGTTTTCTATATGGCTGTTCAAAAAATAATCTGTTGTTTAAAAACGCTGACCATGTTGATCTCTTCAAGTCTTTCGAAACTTGACTTCATATACTTAAAAGGCCTTTTCACACTGCATTGTTCTTAGCCCTGGGTATCTTAGTCCCAGGATAGACTAGTCCTGGGCTAGCTTAGCCTGTGTTCACACAATCATTTGCTAACCCTGGGCTAAGTTTTAGCCCTTGGCTAAAGATTCACACTTGTCTTCCAAAGCCCTGGGCTAAAGGACAAACACAACATGCGACCAACATTCTATCTCAATGTGCAAAAACACGTTTATTAACACTTTTTATAAACCTTGCTGTCTGCATGTCGGACCTCAGAAACAATGTTGCACTATTTAAATTCAATCTCGCCCTTGTACAGAACCCTGTGAGCGAACGAGACATCGCCTTCTCTGATCCAGGCGAAATCAGACAACAATAATTCTATCATGGATATATCCAATTAAATGTCAATTGAAAAGCTATGAAAACAGAGGAAAATTGAGCATTTGATGCCCTTCCAGTTGAAGAGTTTGTAGCTTTTTGTCTAAGTGAGAAGATGTTAGCCAGCCTGCTTAGCAACCATTTTTGTTAGGCATAGCAAGCAACTAAAGTTTTTACGGATTTAAAATATTATTTTTTTTGTCCTCAGATGAAAGGATTAAATAGTATGAATGTATTTACTCAAAATAACGAGCAGAATGCTTTACAGGCATCATGACATACCCTGCCATCGGGAAGTATTCATACCCTTTACCCTTTTTTGTTGTGTTACAGCCTGAATTAAAAACATATTTAAAAATACACATAACAACCCATAGTGAAAGTTTTTTTGTATATTTTTTTAGAAATGTTTGCAAATGTATTGAAAATTAAAAATAAAAATAAATAGCTCATTTACACATGTATTCACACCCCTGAGTCAATACGTCTAAGAATCACCTTTTAGCAGTGATTACAGCTGTGAGTCGTTCTGGTTAAGTCTAAGAGCTTTGCACACCTGGATTGTACAATATTTGCACATTTTTCTTTAAATAATTATTCAATCTCTGTCAAGTTGGTTATTGATCATTGCTAGACAGACATTTTCAAGTCTTGCTGTAGATTTTCAAGACAATTTTAGTCAATACTATAACTAGGTCACTGAGGAACATTCAATGTCGTCTTGGCATAAGCAACTCCAGTGTATATTTGGCCTTTGGTGTTTTAGGTTATTGTCCTGCTGAAAGGTAAATGTGTCTCCCAATGTCTGTTGGAAGGCAGACTAAACCAGGCTTTCCTCTAGGATTTAGCCTTTGCTTAGCTCTATTCCTTTTTTTAACCCCCTAGTCCTTGCCGATGACAACAATACCCATAACATGATGCAGCCAACACATCTTTGTAGTGACTGGGTGTATTGATACACCATCCAAAGTGTAATGAATAACTTCACCATGCTCAAAGGAATATTCAGTGACTGCCTTTTTTATGTTTTTTACCCATCTACCAATAGGTGTCCTTCTTTGTGAGGCATTGGAAAACCTCCCTGATCTTTGTGGTTAAATCTGTGTTTGAAATTCACTACTTCCCGGGAGACCCATTTGAACTCAAACTTTTTGCTCTCCACTTTCTGGAGGACCCAGTTTTGAAATCACTGGAATGCCTGGTGGAATTAGAGTATGATAGCTAAGG
Organism: Oncorhynchus gorbuscha; assembly: GCF_021184085.1. NCBI lineage: Eukaryota > Metazoa > Chordata > Actinopteri > Salmoniformes > Salmonidae > Oncorhynchus > Oncorhynchus gorbuscha. The sequence continues at coordinate 55,424,422 of NC_060177.1, read as the reverse complement.
AGATGGAGAAAATTCTGCCATTTGATTGCAAATATGCAGAGGGTCAAAAAGAGAACACACAGAAGGCTGTATCCCTGGCATTTGTGAAGTGAGGGAGAAACATCCATCCATGTAAATGGGTAAGATGGTCTAGCTAGCTACATTTTCAGATATTATAATTTTCTAATCTGCTCATAAAGTCATTTTCATTTCAAGTTAAAGCGTACTTTTAGCTGGCTGGTTGCTAGCTAACGTTATGTGTATGATCTGTGTAGTAATATTGTTCATATCTCAGAGCCATTTACATTGCTTGTTATAGCCTAATATTAGCTAGCTAGCTAAAATTGAACCTGGTTGGTTAGCTACCTGCAGATTCATGCAGGGTGGTAACGTTATAAATTAGGATTATGGTTCATTGTTTAGCTAGCTAGCTAACTACATGTCTAAACAAAAGACTCCCCTATGCAAATAACTATTTTACTACACCTTCTGTATTCTGTGCATGTGACAAATACACAAATAAATATAGTATGTGTTTACCAGAGACGATAATGTGAAAAACAAGACCTGCACCAAAGTCAAATTAGGATATAAGGCCAACAAGACAGTATCCAAGTTCTAAAATTCTCCAGTAGAATGTCCTGCTTTTATTTCATCGAACTCACAACCGTAAGCTATTTTATGTAATTGGCTTGCCATTGTCCTGTAATAATGAAGACAAATGAGCTCAAGTGAAGACGTTGTCAGCAATATGATATGGTCATTATTTGAACTGACTAGCCCGCTAACTTAACATTAGCTATCTAGCTAACAAGCTAGAAACAAAACAAAACATTGTTTAGAAAGTTGCTTTTATTTGCCTGGTTTGCTAGATTGACATATACTAAATACATTTTTCAAACGGGTGGGTTTATTGGTGTTAAAATACACCAGTTATGCTATTTTGGACCCCCCGGCTGCTGATGTCATGTAGCCTGTAGTTTTTGTGTTTATACTTTTTCATAACGACAATGACAAGTTTGATGACGGACAACAATAGAATGTTCATGATGTCACTGCGACAACTGTCGTTAGACGTAGTATAAACCAGCCTTTAGTCTTGAACTCTGGTTGTTTAGTACATTGCCTCAAATGTGAACCCATAAAGAATTGTGTGGGGCTAAGGCTTGATTAGGGATAGGGGGCAGTATTTTCACGTCCGGATGAAAAGCGTGCCCAAAGTAAACTGCCTGTTACTCAGGCCCAGAAGCTAGGATATGCATATAATTAGAAGATTTGGATAGAAAACACTCTAAAACTATTAGAATAATGTCTATGAGTATAACAGAACTAATTTGGCAGGCGAAACCCCGAGCACAATCCATCTAGGGAAACATTTTTGAGGTCATTGTGTTTTCCCATGCTTTTCTATGGGAACCCTGCTTTATTAGGGCCCAGATTGCAGTTCCTATGGCTTCCACTAGATGTCACCTGTCTTTAGAAATTGGTCAATGTTTTTCTTTTGAGAAATGAAGAAGTAGTGCTGTTCTTTGTACGTGTCACTCTGAAGGTCTCTAGTATTTTGGTGCGCATGAACAGGAGCGTGCTCCGTGTTATTTTTCTTCGGTATTGGAAACAGATTATCCCATCTTAAATGTTATCGATTATTTACATTTTACGATACCTGAGGTTGGATTAGGAACGTTGTTTGAAATGTTTGGACCTAGTTTACAGGTAACTTATAGATACTTTGTAGAATCAAACACACCAAATTAATGGACATTCTGGGGATATAAAGAAGGAATTTATCAATCAAAACGACCATTCATTGTGTCACTGAGACATTTGGGATTGCAAAAAGAAAAAGATCTTCAAAGGTAAGGCATTTATTATATCGTTATTTCTGACTTTTGTGTCGCACCTGCCTGGTTGAAAAATGATTTTCAAGTGTTTGTATACGGGGCGCTGTCCTCAGATAATCGCATGGTGTGCTTTCGCCATAAAGCCTTTTTGAAATCTGACACAGCAGCTGGATTAACAAGAAGTTAATCTTTATTCTGATGTATTACACTTATATTTTCGTGAATGTTGAAAATGGATATTTCTGTAGTTTGAATTTGGTGCTCTGCAATTTCACCGGATGTTGTCAAATCTATCCCGCTAACGGGATTGGCGCGTTAAGGGATCCCTAAGAGGTTTAAGAGGGTGTGAACGATGCTGAATGGGTGTAGACAAACGAGCACTCCAGTAGGTGTACCAAAACATTCAAGGGCCATTTTCTCACAAGTTTATTAACTGTCAAAGCATAATTACTTTCCCATTGTTCCTCAACTGTAGTACATGATATGAGTCTCTACTTTTATCCAAATGTTTAAAAAAACATTTCAAATGTTTCTACATAAGACAGAATCAAGCCGGTCGGTCACATTTTTTGCACAGATTGAGTCTATACAATTTATGTGACTTGTTAAGCACATTTTTACTCCTAAACGTATTTAGGCTTGCAATGACAAAGGGGTTGAATACTTACTGACTGAAGACAATTAAGTTTTTCATTTTTTATTCATTTGTAAACATTTCTAAAAATATTATTCCACTTTGACATTATGGGGTATTGTGTGTTGGCTAGTGACACAACATCTCAATTTAAAAGTCAAAGTGTGTTCTTAACTCCGTTTCACACTGGCTCTTTTGGCACTGTGTTTCTCGGGCTAATCCGGAAAAGTTGGTAGCAGAGCCAGCTAGCCCTGGGCTAAGGTTGGCGTTAGCCCACTTTAGAATGTGCAAGTGTGAACACTCACTTAGCCCCAGGCACTTGGCCCTGGGCTAAGGTGCAGTGTGAATGTGCCTAAAGACACAATGATAGAGAGGGAGAAAAGACTAGTATTCAGTAGACAGACCACACTCAAGTCAACAATCAGAACTTTTATTTGAAAAATGTGGGTAAAAAGTTCTGGCTCTGAAACTTTACTCCACAGCACGACTCATTCATGCTTATTTAACTCAGAAGGCAACTTTCCCTCTCCAATGGAGAGGAGAGAGTAATTACAGTAGCCTTTAAAGCCACGGTATTTCATATTCTGATGGTCATTACAAATAATGACATTGAAGTAAATTCAGGTAATAGTCCCAATCAGGATTTCCACTATATCTCAAGTCCCTCATGTTGACGACTCAAATTGGCAGAATCAATTTACAGTGACTACAGTTGCACTACCTAAACTCTGTATGTCTTGATATGAGTGTTTATATTTGATTAATTAGCAGAGGCTCCCTCTGATTACAAAACAAAGATTCAGAATGTTGAAATTGCAGATTGGGAAAGTGTGAACTGTCAGTCTATGGAATCTCATAATCTGTCTAAATGCCGCTGTGCATCACAGGGAATTATCCGAGCCACTAGCATTAGAGGTTAACCATTTTATGTTCTAAACTAAACATAGCATTTGAGTAAAACCTAAATTGACACAGACACACGCACACACAAAAGAACCAGATCATATACAACTTATTAGACAACTGTAAAACTTCTGTACCATTACAAAATGTCTGGCATCGTGATTGCATTCTAAGGAGAACGAATGAGTGGGCATACATTTGTGCACATGAGTTTATGGCCATTCCAATAATGTTTGTGAGCTTTTACAATGAAGCTTACCTCACTTGACCTTGTTTCTATATTATTAGTTTACATTTATGTACAGTAGTTCTGTCCTTGAGCTGTTGCCTATTATTATTCTGTATTTGTGTTTTGTCTGGACCCCAGGAAGAAAGAGTAACTGCTGCTTTTGCAACAACTGATTGGGGGGATCCTAATACAAATAAATAACCTCACTTGACCTGAAACTGATCTAAACCTAACTTGACTTGATGATGACACTGAATGGACTTTATTGTATCGTTGATTCCATTACGTGTACTTGGCTATCGCTTTCCGGCTTTATTGACAGCTCAAGAGGTTATATCTCTGACACTTGGGCTGACAAAGAGGTAATGGAGGTCTGGTGTCCACGCAACCACTCTTCTCTCTGGTCTTCTCAGTATTCATGAGGCACGCCCACATATAGAAAGAGAGAGAGAGAGAACAAGAGAGAGAGAAAGAGCATGAGGGAGGAAGCGAGAAGGAGGGACAGGAGATGTTAAAGAGAGAGAGAGCATGAAACAGGGATGAAGACAGATAGGAGGTAAGGGGAGAGGGAAAAAAAGAGGGAAAAGTAGAGATATGGAAATGAGGAATAGGGGAAAGGAAGCGGACAGGAGCCAATACGACAATTAGAAATATACCATATCCAGATCACTGTCAAATATTGGGCTAATCTGAGTAATGATGCTGATGCACACCTAACTCGTCCACTTGTCTGAATGGAAAGGGACAGGTCAGACAGGTGGACGTTCACAGTACATGATCATAAAAAAAATTATACACCAATCGAGTGTTCCAGTGCCATCATTCAGTCAGTCCAATGTTTAGAAGTGGTGATTTTTTGTTGTTGCTATGATTAATTTCTACTTAAAGTGACAGTTCACACCAAAATAAAAGTCAGTCAAACACTTGCATACCTAAAAAGTAGTCTAATATCATGACAAATCCATGTCACATGAGATTAGTTGTACAGATCAAGATATATGCCTCAGCCCCAAAAGGATTGTGCCAAATCCACACAACAGATGACCTGGAATGTCTGAAGATTGGATAAACTTTGATTTGGGAGTCAACAGTCCCTTCCAATTGAAGTAGGCCCAACAATTGTATGTATTTTTATAACATTCTCATATCGACTTCCTCTTCCTCTTTCCCCTTCTTTTTCCAAGGTCTTCCCTTCCTTTTCCTTTTGTTATATTATCCGTCCTTTGCCTCTAAGCGTTATCTCCCTTCCTTGGCTTAAAGTGTCTTATAACCAAGCAATTAAGGCTCTGCCCCTCACCCAAATGCTCTGGTATTCCAATGAGGAAGGGAGATGGAGATTACTACATGCTCATACCTGTTTAATGAATTCAGTGGCATGTTCTGTTTGACAAGCTAATGCATTGTGTTAAGTGGCTTTATCTATTTCATTAACGTGGGCCTTTTCTCATGCTGCCTATTGTAATTCCCTTTCACCTTTCTTCTTTCTTGTGGCTACTCACCTTGTCTGACTATTACCCCCTCTTGCTCTATCCCTCACTTAATTTCATCCTATCCCTCCCTCTCCCACTATCCTCCTCGAAATCCAGAAAAAAACAGGTCATGTGTAGAATGATAACTCTCATTGTCAATCTCCTCATCCCTATCAGGTAGAGTTTAGGAAGAGAGAAAAATACAATCTAGATGATTTAGGGACATCATTGCCCTTTGACAATGTGTGTGTGTGTGTGTGTGTGTGTGTGTGTGTGTGTGTGTGTGTGTGTGTGTGTGTGTGTGTGTGTGTGTGTGTGTGTGTGTGTGTGTGTGTGTGTGTGTGTGTGTGTGTGTGTGTGTGTGTGTGTGTGTGTGTGTGTGTGTGTGTGTGTGTGTGTGTGTGTGTGTGTGTGTGTGTGTGTGTGTGTGTGTGTGTGCGTGTGTGTGCGCGTGTGTGTTCTCTTTGTCCAACAAGATGGTATTGAGGTATAGATTCCTCTCCCTCTCCCCTGCATCTATTGGTTATGCCATTTCTCTGAAGTAACATTTGAAAGTTCCTCTGATGTACTTCACAATAGAAGGAAGAGTTTCAGTCGATGAACTAGAGCACTGAACTGGAAGCTAACTCGCTGTCACAGTGTACTAGTTGAGGTGAGACATACATGGCACCCTGTTGTGAGGAGCCAGCAGAGTGTTTTTTTAATCAGTGACACTATCTTCACTCATTCCTCAGCATTACTGTGTAAGAGTCCGTCTCTGTTTGACAAGATCACAAATTACAGCAAGCTGATGACACAGTAAATCATTCTGAACTCAGAGATTGTGTGTGCCACAGCAGGTTGGTGGCACCTTAATTGGGGAGGGCGGGCTCCAGTGGCGGTTGGTGCTGTTTAACCTTTTACTGCAGTGGGCTAAATCAGGGTAACAGTGTTTCTTAAACAAGTCTACTTGGGAAAAAAAGTATACACCTCACAGACATGGTTAAGGGCTTAAACAAAAGAAGACAGCTATAGAGTTGAAATGTAGTGCATGTTGAGTTTGCATCTCAATATTACATGTTATATACATCACAGAAGGATGAAATATAACAAAACCATTTGACATAGAAACACCGGATTTTGTGCGTTTAAAAAAAAAGAATGTTTATGAATTATGAAAAATATGAATAACATTCCACCCATGAGGCCACTAGACTATTGGATCATTTTTCTTCAGGAAAGGTCTGTTGATGCAAATAGCACTGTCACTTCTCGCATCTACACGCTCTCCTCCTCTCACCTTTAACCTTCGCTTGTGGACTTCAGTGAATAACACAACAGCTGTCTGTGACAGCTTCAAACCTTCATACCATAACTGCTAACCGCTATACACAACCTACATCGTAATCCACCATATTAGCGACCGTCATAATCAACATAGCTACTAGAACTAACGCATTAGTAAACCCGCTATAGTCACACAGTACAGTGTACAGCAAGCAGTTTAGCAGTTACACCAGCGGGCCCCAGTGGCAATAAATTAATAAAACCGAACGCTTACCTTGACTTGGAAGAGTTCCAGTGTTGGATAGCCATAGCCAGCTAGCTAACATAAATTGCATTCATCTCTGTTTGAACCGGGTGATTGAGTAGGCCAAATTAGCTAGTTGCATAGGCTAGCTAAGTAAGTGGAAGTTAAAATACATCTCTCTCGCGCGTTCTCTTTCTGCTGCTTCTCTTTCATTTTTGAAGAAATGAATTTCTTCAAAATTGTTCAATTATATTCTTTCTCTTTGAGTCAATTACTCACCACATGTTATGCAATGCAGTGCTAGCTCGCTGTAGCTTATGCTTTCAGTACTAGATTCATTCTAGAATTCTTTGATTGTGTGGACAACATGTCAGTTCATGCTGTAAGAGCTCTGATAGTCAATGTACCCAAAGGAGGATGGAAAATAGCTGTCCTCCGGGTACACCATGGCGCTACTCCAGAGAGTGCTACTGAGGCTACTGTAGACTTTCATTGCAAAACATTTTTTTATGTATTACTAGTTTTATGGAATTCACTAAGTAGAATGATCTTACCCATCCTCCTCTGAGGAGCCTCCACTCCTGCGTGTATATGTGCGCGTGCAACTCATCGTCACGAAGAGGAACACTAAGGGATGGCTCATCTGTGTCGAGGCAGCCAGAGACATGTAGCCTAACTAATCACTGAGTCATAAAGTGAACTGAATTTACCACTAGGTTTCATGTCAATACGAATCACCCAACTAGGCCTAGGTTTCTTGTCATCCCAACAAACAACCTTGTTCCTAAAATGAAAATCCATTTAAATTACAGGTTGGAATGCAACAAAATAGGAAAAACGCCAAGGGGGATGAATACTTTTGTAAGGCACTGTATGTGGCATCAATATAAGTCAGAAACATTTATTCTAGTGTCAAATTGGACTACAATATGTAAATAGGATTATTTTCGCAGCCAGGTCGTTCAAGATTGACATCGAAATTGGACGTTGATCCATGTTCTCAGGGCGTCAGGAAATGCCTTTCAAAACCACCCACTAGGGGCAATAGTGAGCACTATCACCATCAAGTATGCTTGCGTTTTGCTAGGATATTATGGACAGGGGTGGTGGATGGGTGTAATCCCATGCATCTAGAACAGAATGTTGCTTGTTCAATCCCAGTCGTTCACTCAGATGTTTGGTTTTAACCCTTTATTTAACCATTCGGAATGAGTGCCTAAACTTAACATTTAAATTCAAAATTTGACATTTGGAGAAATGGAATGATACAGGGCAGCAGGAGCAACAAAAACACTTTGAAATTTGACGTTTGGAGAATGAGACTGTGAGCACTTGTTGCATTTTGGTCATAGAGTCAGTCTCGTCTAAAACTCTGCCTACTTCGCTTCCCTACATTGAATGGGGTGCCGTTGTTTCATCGCCCCCAACACGTTCAAAGGATGACAGTCGTTTTGGACTGAAAAGCCCTATATGGATTGACCATGCAATGCACACTACCAGCAGGATGCACAGCCAAATGGTTTGCATGCCCTGCCAAAGGACCCAATCATGCGGAATAGATGAATGGAGACCATTGGTCCCCAGGGGCGGTGGGTATGCCAGTAGCTAGATCATAGTCTGCTGGTTATGTATTTGGTTATCTATTGTATATTTTGATCATCATTATCACTATTATCGCTAGCATAGCTGACAACACGTTAGCTAGCTAGCTACCCTAACTAGCTAGCTAGGACTAACATGAGCCTACCTAAATACAACTCGGATTTGGATTGGAAAAAAAGATAACATTTCAAAAGAATGCAAACAATTAATAGGAAAACATTTTGTCATGATTGTGATTTCGACAGATTGACTTTAGATGCAGTATAACTTTAGCCAGCTAAGTAAGATTGAGGGGACCACCGTATTTTAGCTTAAGATAAGCATTGCTAGTTTGTGGCGCTGGTGGAGGTAAGCCCACTTGCCGCGCCATTCCAGTGCCTTTCCAGCACCTACCTGCTGGGGGACTCCAAAGAGCTGCCACTGCCTCCTTAGCAAACATTTTGGGCAAGGGCGGCTGTGGAATGACCCATGTTCAGTCGGCCAATGGCCTCCTTCCCTGCTGGGAGGCTAATGGAGCCCAGCTGAGGATTATAATGACTGTGTGATTGGCTGGACAATAAGCCAGTTGATTAGGCTGCTGCTGCTCCCAATCGAGGGAGAGGACTGAAGACAGCATAGACAGGTTGGGGCAGTGTAAGGGGTGCGTAACTGGCGGCAGCGAAGTCAGACGCAGGAGAGCAGAGCTGGGTAATAACCGGAGCAGTTTAATATATATATAACCACCGGCATCCAGAATAATAAAGAATGGGTACAAAACCCATCGCGCACCAGACAACAATGTGCACAAGCACTTACAACAAACAATACCACACAAAGACATGGGGGGAACAGAGGGTTAAATACACAACACGTAAAATGAGGGAATGAAAATCAGGTGTGTGGGAAAACAAGACAAAACAAATGGAAAGTGAAAGATGGATTGGCAATGGCTAGAAGACCGGTGACGTCGACCACCGAACACCACCTGAACAAGGAGAGGAACCGACTTCGGAAGAAGTCGTGACAGGCTGAGTGAGGCAAACAATTCAAACTTTAGGTTTTATTTCATAATTGACCAACAGAAATGCTTAAGATACTTAAAGTATAACGTCAAATAACAACGTATTATAAAAAAATACTATATATAATATATAAAAATAATATATAAAAAGTATTATAAATAAATACTTATTTTCCACCATAATTTGCAAATAAATTCATTAAAAATCATACAATGTGATTTTCTGGATTTTTTTTCTTCTAATTTTGTCTGTCATAGTTGAAGTGTACCTATGATGAAAATGATAGGCCTCTCTCACCTTTTTAAGTGGGAGAACTTGCACAATAGGTGGCTGACTAAATACTTTTTTGCCCCCCTGTATATCACTCCCTTTGGTTCCTTCCCCAGGCGTATTGTTTCTGTTCCAGTGTCATGTCTGTGCATTGTTCGTGTTTCTTGTTTTGTATTATGTCACGTTTATTTATTAAAACACTCACTCCCTGAACTTGCTTCTGTACTCTCAGCACACGCTGTTACAGCCTGACTGATCTCCTGGTAAGGAACAGATGCCAGGACCTACCAGAAGGAGCAAAGGTGGGTATCATAATGTTCAGCAATGTGATTGCAATGGTTTAGTGACCTCCAACACATGGTTTCCATCTGGTTGATACCATTCCATTGACTCCATTCCAGCCGTTATCATGAGCCGTCCTCCCCTCAGCAGCCTCCACTGCTACAGCGTAATATGAGAAGAATGCAATTGCTGAATGTATGTAGATATTCTAAACTAATTGTTTTGATACCTTCCAAATGTGGAACAGGTCCATGTAGAATAACGAACCCTTTATTATGAGCCGTCCGGTCCTCCGCAGCCTCCACTGCGCTGTAGGCTACTGACCTATTCAAAGCTTCTTCCGGCATCTCACCATACATCTGCCTGTAGTTATTGAACTCAACCTGCAGGAGGTTTGTTTGTTGTGATTGAGTGGGGGGGAAACAGCTGCGGGCAAGGTTCTGACAGATGGGTGTGTGTTGGTGGTGGCAAGGACACACCCATGAAACATCCACATCAAACCACACCCCCAAGCCAACTCACATTTGGCTTCTGTCATGGCCGTCGGCATTTCTTGAAGAGAAAGCCAAAACAACGGGTGCAGTTCCCTTTTAAGGCTTTACTATTTTAAAAAATGAGAGAGAGTCTAGAGAAAGAAACAAGGAAAGAAAGAGAAAGAAACAAAGAAAGAAAAAAAGATTGCAATTGGAGAGGGGAGGAGGATTGTCAATGATTTATACAGATAGAGCATATGGTATTGGCCGCCTCACTGTCCAACAGCCAACAGATGGAAAATGTGATGAAGTTATAATTTATTCACTACACCAGCAGTCCTACCAAGTCTTACCATGACCTGCTTGGTATCATTATTTAGTATAGTAACAACCCACAAAATCTTTCCGCTATCAAGTCAACTTCAACTGTCTATTTGTTTTTACTACAAAAAATTACAGTACAGTTAAATACAGTAGACAGACCATCATATTCAGCAAGGATAGTTCACTACAGCATAAATATATGGTAGGTATAGCTCTTCATGTCCACACACCATCTCTGGCCTTTTAAGCAGTTATAAAGAAATCCAACAGCCAAGGCAAGATAGTGTACAGTATGGCTAACCCCTGTCCTTTAATTACTGTATGATTAATCAAAAATATTTTAAAATATATATTACCCTGAAAAAAGTTACTTTAGCCTCTAAAAATGTAGTTATTCCCAGATAAATATTATTCTCTAACAGAATATAAAGTGATCAAGACCACTTGATATATTTTCATCTTACTTTGTCCAGTAAAATAGTACATCTCCTACCGTTTAAATGGTCTGTGAGTGACCGCTGACTTTCCTTCCTGCTTTTCTTGAGTGTCCTCTGAATCTGAAGGAAATGAACCCCCTCCAATTTCAATGGAGAGAGTGGCACTGTGAGAAAATGTATTTGTCCAGGATCCACAGGTGAGTAATCCCTTGATTTCCTATCTTCTACTTGGAAACTGGTAGCCCCTCTTTCGGGGTCACGACGCACAATGGAGGCCAGGGGACTAACAACCAAACCCCATCACACACCCTGTGCACACCTCTCCACTGAAAACAGCTGATCACTTCTACTCAAGGCTGGCGACCATGATGACGAAAACAATGCAGAGGAGAATGATGATGATGATCCTGTCACTTTTCCTCAAATGATACCATAGATCTCCTCTCTTAACCCTCATTGGTCAAATTAAACTAAGTCTGAAGATGAAATGACCAAGGCCAAATGACTCGGAGAAAGAGAGTAAAATAACGAGAGGGAGAAAGAGAACACTTCTTGTGTCTGTCTGTCTGTTGGACCCCACTGGCGTGTGACACGCAGAACGTCATTGGGGGAGGCACCTGAGTCTCCAGCGGTGGCACTACTGTTCTGGGGAATGCTGAGCAGGGCGGAGTGGGGGTGATGTGATGTGAGGGCCAGAAGGGTCCAGATCCTTTGAGCATCTCCATGGTGCAGGTTGCTAGGTGAGGGAGTTATAAAGCAATGATGGCAAATAAAATAAAGTAAACAGCAGGAGGCTAACGAGCGCTAATTTTGCCTGCGTTCCGTTATGAATTAATGACAAGATCCCACTGACACCAGGGCAACATCGGGATAGGGGGTCTGCTGTGATCATTGAGGGGCCCAGGTAATCACTTTAGGGCCAGGGGGTAGAGCTCTGTTGTCTGGATACTGAGGAATGATAGCCCCCTTCTTCTCTTCTCCTCCAGTCAAAATATTCTCATCGCTTCCCTCAACCCCTTGTCGATATCAACTACCTCTCTGAATTCCTGTCATGTACTCTCCCTAACTGATTCTGAAGTTTTCAGTTTCTTCGCTTTGTCTCAACATTTCAATCTCCTATGTCGTTCTTATTCTGTCTCTCTCTCTCTTTCCTTTCCACCACTTTCATCCTCAGCCCACCCCTTCTGCCCCTCGTCCCCTTCCATTGTCGCGGCCTGTCCGTTTTCTGACAAGCAGACTGACTTGGCGCACATGTGGGCTGTCACAACCAAAACCCAGAATTAGGCCCATTCACTGCCATTTTACTTTAGAGCCATTACCCCTCCTTAAGTCAAATGGACCACAAACTAAAACCCCAAAACTTTACTCTTATCTGTCATACCTTGACAGTCAGTCTCCTCTCACCTATTTCACAAATAGTGTGTGTGTGTGTGTGTGTGTGTGTGTGTGTGTGTGTGTGTGTGTGTGTGTGTGTGTGTGTGTGTGTGTGTGTGTGTGTGTGTGTGTGTGTGTGTGTGTGTGTGTGTGTGTGTGTGTGTGTGTGTGTGTGTGTGTGTGTGTGTGTGTGTGTGTGTGTGTGTGTGTGTGTGTGTGTGTGTGTGTGTGTGTGTGTCTGAAATGGAGGTGGAGAACAGACCTGAAAATCTCTTCTTAATTAATATCTGAACAAGCTGCCAAGGTTATTCATTCACCCGAGAACTGCAGAACCATGAAGAGTGTAACATCGAAGTGTAACAATTAGGCCTACATACCATTCAATTAGGCCCCAACCAAAAGTGAGGGGGTGGCTCTCTCCAACATTGTGATTACAGTTTCCTACAAACCACACGGAGGAGAGATGATGAGAATCATTACCCAACCCACCATTTTACCACGTTAAACTGCTGAGCTGGCTGATTGGGTCCTGAATTTCAGAGGGAGGGGGTAAAGAAACACCAAACAGCCTCGTTGCACACCAAATAATTATTCGAATCAAATAAATGTACCCTTCTCACACCTTTCCCATATATTATTTCTGCTACAGCAGGAAAAATGATTAAAGCCCATGACAGAAGTTGCAGGATAATCACTGATTTTTATTTAGTTTCACTTGTGGGCTCAAATATGTGATAACCTGCTGGAGTGTTGGTAATGACATCATACCTGTGATGGCTGGTGTTTTGCGAGTGAGTGTCACACACTATATGTGGCTCTTCAGTTGGTGATGGAGCAGCCGTGTCTGATGTTGCTGAGCATCTGGAGGTGGAGGTTAGTTGTGGAGATGTATGGATGATGTCGTTGGAGGAAGAGCCATGCTGGAGCTCTGTTGCAGTTCACTCCCACTCTCCTGAACACCTGGCACAGGGAAAGAAACCAGGGAAATGGAGAGAAAAAAATATCTCGATAGTAATTACCTAGCCTAAATTCTGAGACATCCCTTCTATTAAAGAGACTACGTATAAGATATAGACTGTACTCCTTACACCTCTCCTGGACTGTGACCTTGCCGCAGTAGATAGACTGGCATACTCCAATGACCCTGAGAGGTAAGCCGGTGTATACCCCCAGCAGGTGCAACCAAACCGGCTAGGTCAAAGGGTTGGAGGCAAACAAAACAGTTCCTGTGCCTTCAGGTTGGGGGTTGTGCGTGGGGCTAGGGCTGTCCCGCTGACTGTATTACCGCTACACCGGCAGTCACAAGTCATGAAGGCAGTCAAATTCCAAGTGACCAGTAAGTCACGGTAATAAGGCTTCTCCAAGCTCTTATGCTGTTGATGGTCATTAGTTTGCCTACCAAACTTGCTAACTGCCTAGTACTCAGCTCTATATTGTCCCTCTAATCACTCTGACATCAATGCAAATGTAAGCAAAAATCTAATCACTTCATGGGAGCTCTTGTTGTGCAACATTTCTATAGGCTATTCAATTGCGCGAGAAAATAGAGTGATGGCCTCTATTAAAAAGAGGAGGACCCCATCAGCTTTCTATAGGCTAGGCCTAATATATTTATTTCTCAACTTTCCCAATATTAAGCACATTGCTTATCTTTACAACAAGAGTATAGACTACCTGGCTGGCATGAAAATGAATCACGGAAAAGCGTCCTCCATTCGCTATTTATGTGCATAAATTACATGTATTTTTTCCTGCTGCCCCTGTTTCAAGACAATTGCACGATAATGTTCTATTCTAAATCATAACAAATTTCACACAAATATTATTTAGTATATGTAAAGACAAGGTTAAATCAAGAATAGTCTGATGGGTGACAGTATTAGCCTATCACTTGTGAATTATATATGATCACTAGTGAATGACGCCCAGCATAAGGAAAGAAACAATGCCTTTTTTTGGCGACTTTTTTAAATCATAGTCGCACACCTCATGTAGCCTAGCCCATAGGCATATATGTTTTGATTAGGTTTGTATCACAACTAAAGTGGCAAAATAACTTCTTAAAATTAAGCACATCAATCCGCTTTACAGGGTGTGTAGAGCCTAACTAGCAGATATAAGCAGCACGTGAGTTTCAAGTTTGGGGAAGATCATTTTCACCATAAAAATGCACCTTCATCATAAAAACATTACATGCATAATCGCTTTTGCGGTCACTTTTGATAAATGTGTTTTCCCGAACATTTACACTCATAGCCAACTGCCATGTGCGCATTGCTGCGCTTATAATGTGAAAAAAATTGCTTAATAATTGATCTACATTCTAAGCTAAACATTCTGATCTGTTGCGTCATCCACTTTGCGTAATTTTTTTATTTTTGGTGCTTTTGGTGCTAGTATTCATTTGGGATCTATCGTATCCCCAACTGTCCCAGACTATGTTTGGAATATTCATTTCTCCAACAGATAAGAATAAGTCAATTTAATAATAGATTGACAAAGGATAGTGCTTTTGCTGTTTGTTAAGGATACTCATCTTCAAAATCAAATACATACAGACAAGCCCTTAACCAACAATGCAGTTTTAAGAAAATACCAATGAAAAAAGTAAGGGAAAAGAATAACAAATCATTCAAGAGCAACGATAAATAAAAATAGGAAAAACAGAACATCTGGGTTGGATTTTCCTCAGGTTTTCGCCTGCAATATCAGTTATGTTATACTCACAGACAATATTTTGACCGTTTTGGAAACTTTAGAGTGTTTTCTATCCTAATCCGACAATTATATGCATATTCTAGATTCTGGGCTTGAGAAATAGGCATTTTCATTTGGGTACGTTTTTCATCCAAACATCAAAATACTGCCCCTTACACTCAAGAGGTTAACCAACAATGAGGTTTAAGAAAACGCCAATAAAAAAAGTAAGAGATAAGACTAACAAATAATTAAAGAGCAGCAGTAAATAACAATAGCAGGGCTATATACATTGGGTACCGGTACAGAGTCAGTGTGTGGAGGCACCGGTGTCAAGGTAATTGAGGTAATATGTACATGTATGCATAGTTATTAAAGTGACTATGCATAGATAATAACATAGTAGCAGCAGCATAGAAGGGGGGGCAATGCAAATAGTCTGGGAAGCCATTTGATTAGCTGTTCAGGAGTCTTATGGCTTGGTGATAGATGCTGTTTAGAAGTCTCTTGGACCTAGACTTGGCGCTCCGGTACCGCTTGCCATGCGGTAGCAGAGAGAACAGTCTATGACTAAGGTGGCTGGAGAATTTGACAGTTGGTTAGCGCATGCTCAGAGTACACGTCCTGGTAATCCATTTGGCCCTGCGGCCTTGTGAATGTTGACCTGTTTAAAGGTCTTACTCACATCGGCTGCGGAGAGCGTGATCACACAGTTGTTCAGAACAGCTTATACTCTCATGCATGTTTCAGTGTTGCTTGCTTCGGAGCGAGCATATAATTTATTTAGCTCGTCTGGTAGGCTCATGTCACTGGGCAACTCTCGGCTGTGCTTCCCTTTGTAATCTGTAATAGTTTACAAGCCCTGCCACATCCAACGAGCATCAGAACCGGTGCAGTATGATTCGATCTTAGTCCTGTATTGAGGCTTTGCCTGTTTGATGGTTCGTCAGAGGGCATAGCAGGATTTGTTATAAGCTTCCAGGTTAGAGTCCCGCTCCTTGAAAGCGGCATTTCTACCCTTTAGCTCAGTGCGAATGTTGCCTGTAATCCATGGCTTCTGGTTGTGGTATGTATGTAGTCACTGTGGGGACGACATTCTCAATGCACTTTTTGATAAAGCCAGTGACTGATATGGTGTACTCAATGCCATCAGAAGATTTCCGGAACATATTCCAGTCTGTGCTAGCAAAACAGTCCTGTAGTTTAGCATCTGCTTCATTTGCCACTTTCTTGTTGGCTGACAATAACCACTTTCTTGTTGGCTGACGAAAAAGTAAATGTGGACAGTTCTTCCAATATCTTTTAATATGCACCTCGGAATTGGATAAGGACGTGCGCAGTTGCTTCCCAAATGTGTCTGTCTTCACTTGTAGCCTTTGAGAAAGACCCGATCATGAGATGGAGAGCCATGTGAGTGAGAGGTGCTTCAGCATGTGCAGCACTCAGGGAGAAGGGCACAACTGCCGCTAAGGCATGGATTTGTTTTAGGATGCATTATGGCCACACACACTGGATGCCGCCGTGAAATTCGAGGCCTTATCAAGTACTTGTCAAATTGTGAATGCAAGACTGATGAAGTGTGTACAGTCTGCGCAAAAAAAACTAAGCCTAGCTCTTGCCTTTCAAGCAACTTTTTTTCAAATCATCATTAAATTCGCATCATGCAGCCTTACAATGTATTAAACATCAAAACATATCGGCCAATGTTTGTAGAACAACTAAACTTACATTAATAACTCTAAATTAGGCATATAGGAGTACTATATATTTTTGTTAATCGCTCAACACCGAATAGTTGTGTGTGTGTCATGTTTTGTCTTATATTGTCTTGTCATTATGCTTTCCCTTCTGTTCGTTTCCCCCTGCTGGTCTTATTAGGTTCGTTCCCTTTTTCTATCCCTCTCTCTCCCCCCTCCCTCTCTCTCCTCTCTCTATCGTTCCTGCTCCCAGCTGTTCCTATTCTCCTACTCACTCATTTAGTCTTTCCACACCTGTTCCCTATCTTGTCCTCTGATTAGAGTCCCTATTTCTCCCCTTGTCTTCCGTTTCTGTCCTGTCGGATCCTTGTATGATGTTCACCGTGCTGTGTCTCTGTCTCGCCCTGTCGTGTCTTGTTTCCCTCAGATGCTGCGTGTGAGCAGGTGTCTGAGTCTGCTACGGTCGGTGCCTTCCCGAGGCAACCTACAGTTTATGGTCGAGTCTCCAGTCAGTCCTCGTCACTACGAGTGGAATTAGTTTTTATGTTTTGTTTTCTGCTCCGATTTGTCTAGGAGTATTGCCTAATTCCTTTACTGGAATAAAGACTCTGTTTTCGCCAAGTCGCTTTTGGGTCCTCATTCACCTGCATAACAGAAGGATCCGACCAAGTATGGACCCAGCGACTATGGATTCTCTCTACTCTACTCTCGAGTTCCAGGGAGCGATGCTCGGCAGACACGAGCAGGAATTGTCTGCTGCTCGGCATGCCGTTGAGACCCTGGCCGCTCAGGTCTCCGACCTCTCAGGACAGTATCAGAGTCTTCGTCTCGTGCCACCAGCTACTTCCGGGTCTTCCGAGCCTCCGGAACCTAGGGTTAATAACCCACCATGTTATTCTGGGCAGCCCACTGAGTGCCGCTCCTTTCTCACCCAGTGTGATATAGTGTTCTCTCTCCAACCCAACACATACTCAAGAGAGAGAGCTCGGATTGCCTACGTCATATCACTCCTTACTGGTCGGGCTCGGCAGTGGGGCACAGCTATCTGGGAGGCAAGCGCTGAGTGTACTAACAATTATCTGAACTTTAAAGAGGAGATGATAAGAGTTTTTGATCGTTCAGTTTTTGGGAAAGAAGCATCCTGGTCCCTGTCTTCCCTATGTCAAGGTAATCGATCCATAACGGATTACTCTATAGAGTTTCGCACTCTTGCTGCCTCCAGTAACTGGAACGAGCAGGCGTTGCTCGCTCGTTTTCTGGAGGGACTCCACGCTAAGGTTAAGGATGAGATTCTCTCTCGGGAGGTTCCATCCAGCGTGGATTCTTTGATTGAACTCGCTATTCGCATTGAACGACGGGTAGATCTTCGTCACCGAGCTCATAGAAGAGAGCTCGCGTTAACTGTGTCTCCCCTCTCTCCGACACTACCATCTTTCCCCACTGACTCAGGTGTTGAGCCCATGCAGCTGGGGGGTATTCGCATTTCGACTAAGGAGAGGGAACGGAGAATCACCAACCGCCTCTGTCTCTATTGCGGTTCCGCTGGTCATTTTGTCATTTCATGTCCAGTTAAAGACCAGAGCTCATCAGTAAGCGGAGGGCGACTGATAAGCGCTACTAGACGGTCCTCTCCGTCAAGTACCTGTACTACCTTACCGGTCCATCTACGCTGGACCGGATCGGCAGCTTCCTGCAGTGCATTAATAGACTCTGGGGCGGAGGGCTGTTTTATGGACGAAGCCTGGGCTCGGGAACATGACATTCCTCTCAGACAGTTAGGGAGCCCACGGTCATGTTTGCCTTGGATGGTAGTCCTCTCCCCAGTATATTATGTGAAACACTACCTTTAACCCTCACTGTATCTGGTAACCATAGTGAGACCATTTCTTTTTTGATTTTTTGTTCACTTTTTACACCTGTTGTTTTGGGTCATCCCTGGCTTGTGTGTCATAATCCTTCTTTTGATTGGTCTAGTAATTCTATCCTTTCCTGGAACGTTTCTTGTCATGTGAAGTGTTTAATGTCTGCTATTTCTCCTGTTTGTTCTGCTCCCTCTTCACAGGAGGAACCTGGTGATTTGACAGGAGTGCCGGAGGAATATCATGGTCTGCGCACGGTCTTCAGTCGGTCCAGAACCAACTCCCTTCCTCCTCACCGGTCATATAATTGTTGTTCTGATCTCCTCAAGAAGCGTTTTGCATCCGCTCCTATCCTTGTTGCACCTGACGTCACTAAACAGTTTATTGTCGAGGTTGACGCGTCGGGGGTGGGCGTGGGAGCCATTCTGTCCCAGCGCTCCGATACTGACGATGGGGTCCACCCTTGCGCGTATTTTTCTCATCGCCTGTCACCGTCGGAACGTAACTATGATGTGGCTAACCGTGAACTGCTCGCCATCCGTTTAGCCCTAGGCAAATGGCGACAGTGGTTGGAGGGGGCGACCGTTCCTTTTGTCGTTTGGACTGACCAAAGGAATCTTGAGTACATCCGTTCTGCCAAACGACTGAATGCGCGTCATGCTCGTTGGGCGTTGTTTTTCGCTCGTTTCGAGTTCGTTATTTCTTATTGCCCGGGTACTAAGAACACCAAGCCTCATGCTTTATCCCGTCTCTTTAGTTCTTCTGTGGCTTCTACTGTTCCCGAGGGGATCCTTCCTGTTGGGCGTGTTGTCGGGTTGACTGTCTGGGGAATTGAGAGACAGGTTAAGCAAGCACTCACGCACACTGCGTCGCCGCGCGCTTGTCCTAGTAACCTTCTTTTCGTTCCTGTTTCTACTCGTCTGGCTGTTCTTCAGTGGGCTCACTCTGCCAAGTTAGCTGGCCATCCCGGCGTTCGAGGTACTCTTGCTTCTATTCGCCAGCGCTTTTGGTGGCCTACTCAGGAGCGTGACACGCGCCGTTTCGTGGCTGCGTGTTCGGACTGCGCGCAGAATAAATCTGGTATTTTTTTTTCTGCTTCTGCTCCCGGTCTTGCTGGGTCTCAGTCTGTTCCCTGCCATCGCATCTCTCCTGTTCTTGTTCCTGCCCTTGCTGTGTCTCAGTCTGTCCCTAGTTGTTACTCTCCTGGCCTGTTTGGTCCTGTTTGCTCTAAAGCTTTCAGTTCTCTACCCGTGTCTCATTTTTTTTTAGAGTAGTACCCTAGTTTCCCTTTTTATCGTTTTTCGTTACGGTCCTGAGGAGAGGAGTTGGGTTCTTTCTCGGGACGTGCTGGACCGTTTGTGATCTATGATTTCCTCCGTTGCCGCCAGTGTTCCTCCTCGAGAGCGCCAGGAGGCGCTCGGTGAGTGGGGGGGGGTACTGTCATGTTTTGTCTTATATTGTCTTGTCATTATGCTTTCCCTTCTGTTCGTTTCCCCCTGCTGGTCTTATTAGGTTCGTTCCCTTTTTCTATCCCTCTCTCTCCCCCTCCCTCTCTCTCCTCTCTCTATCGTTCCTGCTCCCAGCTGTTCCTATTCTCCTACTCACTCATTTATTCTTTCCACACCTGTTCCCTATCTTGTCCTCTGATTAGAGTCCCTATTTCTCCCCTTGTCTTCCGTTTCTGTCCTGTCGGATCCTTGTATGATGTTCACCGTGCTGTGTCTCTGTCTCGCCCTGTCGTGTCTTGTTTCCCTCAGATGCTGCGTGTGAGCAGGTGTCTGAGTCTGCTACGGTCGGTGCCTTCCCGAGGCAACCTACAGTTTATGGTCGAGTCTCCAGTCAGTCCTCGTCACTACGAGTGGAATTAGTTTTTATGTTTTGTTTTCTGCTCCGATTTGTCTAGGAGTATTGCCTAATTCCTTTACTGGAATAAAGACTCTGTTTTCGCCAAGTCGCTTTTGGGTCCTCATTCACCTGCATAACAGTGTGAGCAACCCTCAAAACGTTTGGAGAAAATATCCTTTCTATTTTATTCAGCATTGTTCAATTGTATTCTTCATACTATACAATAATGGAAAATAATACCACGGAATTCTAAGCAAATCTTGTCTGCTAAATGAACTAGTGTAATCCACATCCATTTGGCATAGCTAGATCAGGACCTTAAATAAGGACAACTCAGAGTATGTTATTCTGTTCTTCTGAAATAGACTACATTTTCTTCATATCATGCTTCTTTAGACCTGTCTAAAATAAATTGTTGTGAAAGTGTAGGCTATATTACATGGATTTAGTAGACATTTTAAAATGTAGATGTTCCAAAGGTGTATATCAGTGGCTTGTAGGCAATGTGTGGAAGCCAGGAGATGCTAAATGCATTTATGTTAATTAACAATCAATTACTGGAAAAACAAATATATGAGCAAAAAACATGACACTTTGCTTGGACCGGCAAGCCAGACAAAACTAAACCGTCCTATTTATATAATGAATATGAATTCAGAGGGCAGAAATGATTAGAATGTGACTTGTTTCAGGAAACGAGGCATATGTCGTGCGTCACTACATCACAGGAGAGGCATTTGAACGCAAACATGTATTTTGATTAAAAAATATGTTTTTTGGCAGAAATGCCTTTTGGAACATGTGAACTGTCATGTGCCTTAATAACAAACTTGTATGCCATCTGTAAATACAAATACAATTTAAAAATGTAGAACCTAGTTGGTTAGCCACAGAAAAAGGCAGGAACCTTCCCGCTAGCCATGATTGGCTAGATAATGAATGGGCTGGACATGCAGAGAGATAAGTTCTAATTGGTCTGCCATGTAGTACGCTTCTGTCTATAACATGAACTGCTCAGTATGTGTAGGTAATCCTATCATGAAGAACTGCAAACGTGTTGCTCTCCACTTTCTGGAGGACCAAGTTTTGATGCCCGGTGGAAGCAGAGTATGATAGCTAAAAAATATGGAGAAAATTCTGGCGTATGATTGCAAATATGCAGATGGAGTCGAAAAGAGAATACACCAAATCATGTCAAATCAAATCAAATGTATTTATATAGCCCTTCGTACATCAGCTGATATCTCAAAGTGCTGTACAGAAACCCAGCTTAAAACCCCAAACAGCAAGCAATGCAGGTGTAGAAGCAGGGTGGCTAGGAAAAACTCCCTAGAAAGGCCAAAACCTAGGAAGAAACCTAGAGAGGAACCAGGCTATGTGGGGTGGCCAGTCCTCTTCTGGCTGTGCCGGGTGGAGATTATAACAGAACATGGCCAAGATGTTCATCAACCATTTTGAAAAGAAGGTCGACGACATCCGATCCTCGTTTGCTAAGTCAAACGACACCGCTGGTTCTGCTCACACTGCCCTACCCTGTGCTCTGACCTCTTTCTCCCCTCTCTCTCCAGATGAAATTTCTCGTCTTGTGACGGCCGGCCGCCCAACAACCTGCCCGCTTGACCCTATCCCCTCCTCTCTTCTCCAGACCATTTCCGGAGACCTTCTCCCTTACCTCACCTCGCTCATCAACTCATCCCTGACCGCTGGCTACGTCCCTTCCGTCTTCAAGAGAGCGAGAGTTGCACCCCTTCTGAAAAAACCTACACTCGATCCCTCCGATGTCAACAACTACAGACCAGTATCCCTTCTTTCTTTTCTCTCCAAAACTCTTGAACGTGCCGTCATTGGCCAGCTCTCCCGCTATCTCTCTCAGAATGACCTTCTTGATCCAAATCAGTCAGGTTTCAAGACTAGTCATTCAACTGAGACTGCTCTTCTCTGTATCACGGAGGCGCTCCGCACTGCTAAAGCTAACTCTCTCTCTCCTCTGCTCTCATCCTTCTAGACCTATTGGCTGCCTTCGATACTGTGAACCATCAGATCCTCCTCTCCACCCTCTCCGAGTTGGGCATCTCCGGCGCGGCCCACGCTTGGATTGGGTCCTACCTGACAGGTCGCTCCTACCAGGTGGCGTGGCGAGAATCTGTCTCCTCACCACGTGCTCTCACCACTGGTGTCCCCCAGGGCTCTGTTCTAGGCCCTCTCCTATTCTCGCTATACACCAAGTCACTTGGCTCTGTCATAACCTCACATGGTCTCTCCTATCATTGCTATGCAGACGACACACAATTAATCTTCTCCTTTCCCCCTTCTGATGACCAGGTGGCGAATCGCATCTCTGCATGTCTGGCAGACATATCAGTGTGGATGACGGATCACCACGTCAAGCTGAACCTCGGCAAGACGGAGCTGCTCTTCCTCCCGGGGAAGGACTGCCCGTTCCATGATCTCGCCATCACGGTTGACAACTCCATTGTGTCCTCCTCCCAGAGCGCTAAGAACCTTGGCGTGATCCTGGACAACACCCTGTCGTTCTCAACTAACATCAAGGCGGTGGCCCGTTCCTGTAGGTTCATGCTCTACAACATCCGCAGAGTACGACCCTGCCTCACACAGGAAGCGGCGCAGGTCCTAATCCAGGCACTTGTCATCTCCCGTCTGGATTACTGCAACTCGCTGTTGGCTGGGCTCCCTGCCTGTGCCATTAAACCCCTACAACTCATCCAGAACGCCGCAGCCCGTCTGGTGTTCACCTTCCCAAGTTCTCTCACGTCACCCCGCTCCTCCGCTCTCTCCACTGG
The DNA here is from genome assembly GCF_021184085.1 of Oncorhynchus gorbuscha. Lineage (NCBI taxonomy): Eukaryota > Metazoa > Chordata > Actinopteri > Salmoniformes > Salmonidae > Oncorhynchus > Oncorhynchus gorbuscha. Next base: position 55,401,195 of record NC_060177.1, on the reverse strand, counting down.
CTTCCAGTTGAAGCTCGCATCCGCTACAAGACCTTGGTGCTTGCCTACGGAGCTGTGAGGGGAACGGCACCTCAGTACCTCCAGGCTCTGATCAGGCCCTACACCCAAACAAGGGCACTGCGTTCATCCACCTCTGGCCTGCTCGCCTCCCTACCACTGAGGAAGTACAGTTCCCGCTCAGCCCAGTCAACTGTTCGCTGCTCTGGCCCCCCAATGGTGGAACAAACTCCCTCACGACGCCAGGCCAGCGGAGTCAATCACCATTATCAATCACCCGGAGACACCTGAAACCCCACCTCTTTAAGGAATACCTAGGATAGGATAAAGTAATACTTCTCACCCCCCCCTTAAAAGATTTAGATGCACTATTGTAAAGTGGCTGCTCCACTGGATGTCATAAGATGAACGCACCAATTTGTAAGTCGCTCTGGATAAGAGCGTCTGCTAAATGACTTAAATGTAAAAGTAAAAATGTTCAAATGTTCATAAATGACCAGCATGGTCGTATAATAATAAGGCAGAACAGTTGAAACTGGAGTAGCAGCACGGTCAGGTGGACTGGGGACAGCAAGGAGTCATCATGTCAGGTAGTCCTGGGGCTCAGGTCCTCCGAGAGAGAGAAAGAAAGAGAGAATTAGAGAGAGCATATGTTGGGTGGCCTGTCCTCTTCTGGCTGTGCTGAGTGGAGATTATAACAGAACATGGCCAAGATGTTAAAATGTTCATAAATGACCAGCATGGTCGAATAATAATAAGGCAGAACAGTAGAAACTGGAGCAGCAGCACGGCCAGGTGGACTGGGGACAGCAAGGAGTCATCATGTCAGGTGGTCCTGGGGCATGGTCCTTGGGCTCAGGTCAGTTGAAACTGGAGCAGCAGCACGGCCAGGTGGACTGGGGACAGCAAGGAGTCATCATGTCAGGTAGTCCTGGGTCATGGTCCTAGGGCTCAGGTCCTCCGAGAGAGAGAAAGAAAGAGAGAAGGAGAGAATTAGAGAACGCACACTTAGATTCACACCGGACACCGAATAGGACAGGAGAAGCACTCCAGATATAACAAACTGACCCTAGCCCCCCAACACACAAACTACTGCAGCATAAATACTGGAGGCTGAGACAGGAGGGGTCAGGAGACACTGTGGCCCCATCCCAGGACACCCCCGGACAGGGCCAAACTGGAAAGATATAACCCCACCCACTTTGCCAAAGCACAGCCCCCACACCACTACACAAAATCCTTCTGTATAAAACACCGGTCTCCGGATTACGTCTTCAAAGTAAGAGCAACCATGGCATTCATGACAGAGAGGGAGAGGTGTCCATCCATGTATATGGGTAAGATGGTCTAGCTAGCACATTTTTTTGATATTACACATTTCTAATTTTGGATGTGGCACCTTTCCATTTTGGACTGTTTTGTTCCGGAACCTATTTGGTCGGCTCCAGTACATATCCTGGCATGAAAAATATTTTCACTTTTTGCAATTTAAAAATTTTGAATAAAAGCGATCAAAGTTCATTCGAGTTGCCTCTTCGTTAATTCTCCTGCCTCCACAAAAACAAAAAAACATAATGTGAAAAAGTAGATTTTTCATCCCGGGGCTAATATTCTAAGAGTTGATTCTGGTTGGGCCGGCCCGGTTTATGGTTTGCACAACATTGTAACCTATGTTTGAGACCAATGCTTTGCCATGGCTGTGTGAGAAGCACACCAGTATCGCTAAGATAACTAGAATGAGATTCACTTTCTATGATCTCTCTGCTCTGATAGACATGAACCTGCAACTCTCATCTCTCCAGTGTTGCACTTCATAATTTATTTCCTTATATAATCATAGCCGCACAAAAGGTTCTTAAGGAACTACAGCACCCATGATAAATTTAAATACATTTGCCAAAGTTACAGAATAACCGCTGTCTTTTCAGAAATAAATTAAATAATTCAGAAAAGCCTACTACACCATGAGAAGGCCTATAATTTAGCCTCAGAGGATCAAGAGCTTTTTTTTTTAAATAGCTTAGCTGTAGATTGTATCCCAATAACAAGGAATAGCATACAGACAGGAACATGTGGTAAATCTGTCAGTGACAAAACAGGCCTTTCACAATATTTAAAATAAAATCGAGGGAAAACCGGTTGGAAAGCAAATGGCTCCTGCTGAAAACAGAAGAACAAAATATTTGATCAACTTCCAAATATTGTTTTACAAAAGAAAGAGGGAGGGATAGGCTTTTGGCACAAGCGCATTGGCCATCACCCCACAAGTGAGCTGCGCATCATTGGGTGAGTAAGTGAAACTCTAATGCATTTTTATTACTATAATTTCCTCCTCATATTGTAGCCTACAATACTGTATATGTCTCCACACACACAGGCCTAGGCTATTGATGGATTCAAGACAGGGTTGTTTTTATTGATTTCAGATTCTCAGTTTGTCAGTAGCCTGCTATTTTGATCATTTGTGAGGTATTAAAAAATATTCTGCCAAAGTCTCCAGTCATGTAAAATGACATAGAATTGCATGAAAATCATTTTTAAAGAGACAATTTTTTCCTGGACCCTAGGTTACTAAAAATGTTCCCCATGATGCAACTTCTGTAAGTGCCTCTGATGCGATGCTTTGCAAATGCTCACCCCCTCTCGTGCACACTTTTTGTTCCGGCACCTCTCAGAGCCATTTGCATTGCCAGTTAAAGCCTAATAGCTAGCTAGCTAACATTGAACCTAGTTGGTTAGCTACCTGCAGATTCATGCAGTGTAGTAACATTATGAGTTGGGACAATGGTTCATTGTTAAGCCAGCTAGCTACATGTCTAAACAAAATAAATACTCCACTATGCAAATAACCATTTCCATAGACCTTCTGTATCCTGTGCATGTGACAAATAAACTTGTATTTTATTTGATATAGTTTGTGTATACCAGAGACTGTAATGTGAAGAACAATATGATCTGCACCAAAGTCAAATTAGGATATAACATTAGGCCAATGAGACAGTGTTCTAAAATCCTCTGGTAGAATGCCCTGCTTTTATTTCATCACACTCCCAACCGTAAGCAATTTTCTGTAATTGGCTCGTCATTAACTTGTAAATAATGATCTTGTTGTGAGTTTATTTTCCTGTAATAATGAATACAAATTAGCTAAAGTTAAAACGTTGTCAGCTATATGATATGGTCATTATTTGAACTGGCTAGCAAGCTAGAAACTAGTGAAAATATTGTTTAGAAAGTTACTTTTAGTTGCCTGGTTTGCTAGATTGACATATACTAAATGAATTTTTAAACAGATGGGTTTATTGGTGTTAAAATACACAAGTTTTGCTATTTTGGACCACCAGGCTGCTTATGTCATGCAGCCTGTAGTTTTTGTGTTTATACTTTTTCAGAACGACAAGTTTGATGTCGGACAACAATAGAATGTTCATGATGTCACTGCGATAACTGTCTAAAGACAAGTTGATAACCGTAGTATAAACCAGCCTTTAGTCTTGAAATCTTTGGTAGTTCAGTACACTTCCATACTCCCTCTGTTTAGTACATGGCCTTACATGTGAATCCTTAAAGAGATGGGTGGGACTAAGGCTTAAGAGGGTGTGAACGCCGTTGAATCGATAAAGACAAAGTAGAGATCTCCAATAGGTGTACCAAAATATTCGAGAGCCATTTACTCAAAAGTGGGGTTACAAACTTTCAAAACAGAATTACTTTCCCATTGTTCCTCAACTGTAGTTTATGAAATATAATTTTTTAGCTCTGAGTCTCTACTTTTATCCAACATTAAAAAAACACAAGTTAAAATTTTGCTACAAAAAAGACCGAATTGAGCCGGTCGGTGACAAATATTATAGCATTGGACCTCTCAATAAAGGCTTCAGTCATACAAAAACTATACTTACACTACTGTTCAAAAGTTTGGGTCACTTAGAAATGTCCTTGTTTTTGAAAGAAAAGCAAATTATTTGTCAATTGAAATAACATAAAATTGATCAGAAATACAGTGTAGACATTGTTAATTTCGTAAATGACTGTTGTAGTTGGAAACAGCTGACTTTTTATGGAATATCTACATAGGCGTACAGAGGCCCATTATCAGCAACCATCACTCCTGTGTTCCAATGGCTCATTGTGTTAGCTAATCCAAGTTTATAATTTTAAAAGGCTAATTGATCATTAGAAAACCCTTTTGCAATTATGTTTGCATGGCTGATAACAGTTGTGCTGATTAATTAAGCAATAAAACTGGCCTTCTTTAGACTAGTTGAGTATCTGGAGCATCAGCATTTGTGGGTTTGATTACAGGCTCAAAATGGCTAGAACAAAAGACCTTTAATTTGAAACTCGTCAGTCTATTCTTATTCTGAAAAATAAGGCTATTCCATGTGAGAAATTGTCAAGAAACTGAAGATCTTGTACAACGCTGTGTACTACTCCCTTCACAGAACAGAGCAAACCGGCTCTAACCAGAATAGAAAGAGAAGTCGGAGGCCCCGGTGCACAACTCAGCAAGAGGACAAGTACAGTGGAAGCTCTGAAGGCGAATCCGAGATCAGCAGCAGATACAATGCTTGACCTCTTTAACAAAATATGGGAGAGTGAGCAAGTGCCAGAAGAATGGAGGAAAGGGTACATAATCAAATTCCCTAAAAATGGAGATCTTAGTGATTGCCAGAACTGGAGAGGAATATAACTCCTGTCCCTACCTAGCAAAGTATTCACAAAGCTGATCCGAGAAAGGATTAATACCATTGTAAACTCCAGGCTATGAGAGGTACAAGGTGGGTTTCCGAGCTGGAAGGTCCTGCATTGATTTGGTAGCCGCATCATAATTGAACAGTCCCTGGAATGGCAATCTCCACTATGAATTCATTACATAGACTTTAAAAAAGCATTTGACACAGTAGACTGACCAACCTTATGGAAAAAATAATCAAACACTGCAGCATCCCAGGAAAGATTGTTTGCATCATTCTGAGCCTACACAACAACACAACCAGTCATGTCATACACAATGCAACCCCCTCCGCGCCATTCTCAGTGAATGCAGGAGTAAGACAAGGATGTCTTCTTTCCCCAATCAGATTCTCCCTTGTCATGGACTGGGTCATGAGAACCGCCATTAGCCAACCACAGGGAATCCAGTGGTCTTTAACTTCGAAGCTAGAGGACCTAGACTATGTGGATGATGTAGCACCATTGTCACACATCATAACACATGCAGGAAACACGGACCGGCCCGATCGCCTAGAGCGATGATGTGACTATCATTAATTTGATGACTGTTACTTATCAAATCAATGAATTATGTTTAATTGTTAGGAATGTCTAATTTGGTTACCATCTCCCGAATGAACTCTAGAGGATATACAGATATCTCGTACATCGATAACAGTCACATATTAATCATTACCCCATCAGTAATAATATGACATGATTATTCTTTAGATCCCCATGGACCATTGTTAACATTCCTATCTCGTTCCAAAGTTTACTCTTTGGACTTTAGAGTATTTGGCTGCAAAGGTATTCTGTAGACAAAGGCCTTTCTTTGGTGGATACTGAAAGGCAGAGAGGGAAAGGTCCCTCCTGCTTACATTTCCTACCCAGTGTTAAGATGTCAAGTCCGGCACAGCCTCCCTTCCCCTTTTCTGTAGAATGTAGGGGGTCTGGCTTCAAACATGTGCCAAGCTGATGGGTCCTTTGATCCACTGTTATGAGAGTTATGACAGCTGTTATTGTGAAGTGGAAACATCTCAGAGCAACAATGGCTCAGCCACGAAGTGGTAGGCCACACAAGCTCATAGAATGGAATCGCTGATTTCTGAAGCGCTTAAAAACTGTCTGTCCTCGGCTGCAACACTCACTATCGAGTTCCAAACTTTGGAAGCAACGTCAGCACAAGAACTGTTCGTTGGCAGATGCCAGGGGAACGCTACCTGCCCGAATGCATAGTGCCAACTGTGAGGTTTGTTGGAGGAGGAATAACGGTCTCTGGCTGTTTTTCATGGTTCTGGCTAGGCCCCTTAGTTCCAGTGAAGGGAAATCTAAACGCTACAGCATACAATTACATTCTAGACGATGCTGTGCTTCCAACTTTGTGACAACAGTTTGAGGAAGGCCCTTTTCAATATGACAATGCCACCGTGCACAAAGCGAGGTTCATACAGAAATGGTTTGTTGAGACCGGTGGGGAAGACATTGACTGGCCTGTACAGAGCCCTGACCTCAACCCCTACGTGAATGTCTACTGCAAGCCAGGCCTAATCGCCCAACATCAGTGCTCAACCTCACTAATGCTCTTATGGAATGCAATGGAAGCCCCCGCTGCAATGTTCCAACATGTAGTGGAAAGCCTTCCCAGAAGAGTGGAGGCTGATATAGCAGGAAAGGGGGGACCAACTCCATTTTAATGCCCATGATTTTGGAATGAGATGTTCGACAAGCCAAGTGTCCACATACTTTAGGTCATGTAGTGTATATCGCCATAGCTTGCCATCGCTGATGATAGTGACTTTGCCACGTGAAAGGTAAACAAACAAACAAATAGCTTACAAGCTATTCAACACCAAAGACAGCCATTGGAATTCCTGCTACATGAGCTATTGATTCTACACTTTCTTTCTTCAATCATAGACAAAAAATATTCTTCCTAGGTTTGTATAAATGGCCTATTCCAGAGAACCTGGCAACCGTGGCTCTGTGTGTGAGAACAGCCTGTTAGCAAAAACAAAACGTTGTGATAATGTTATACGATGGTGCAATGACTCAATTGCCTTTGCTCTGTAAACTGATTGGGGCCTGATGGAGACCCCAACACTACAGGAAAGCCTGGTCACTGATCAGACTGGCTCTGGAACCTAATCAAGACTAAGTGTAGGCTTTTTTCTCTTTCTCAGTCATTCACCTAAGGCCACAGAAAAGCAATATCTAATCACAGAGGGTCTAATGATAAACCAGGCCAAATGTACGAGGCAACCACACACCAAAACTGCACCATCGCCAAATTGTCATAGCAACGGGGACCCTGGTTCAATTACTAGCATGGTATCACAAGCCAGTCGATTATGATAAGTTTGTGATGAACATACTGCAGCTAATGGTGGTCTCTTTCAGAGGGATTGGAAAGTGATTTGGCTGACAGTTAGTTTGAGACATGGATTGGATGGTTTTCTGTTTCAAACTGGTTACAGGTTGAATTTAGAGTTACGATGTCTAACTTGGTAGAAGTCATTAGGCACACAATATATTGACATACTGTAGATGTGTTATTAGAAAGAATCACAAAAACCGAGTGGTGACAAACATTTTTTTTTAAAGTTAATCCGGTCTCATTTTATTTAAGGACAGGGTGAAGTATTTAACAGCCTGAGCCCTTTTCAGTTACACAGGCTGTGCTACTTGTGTCTCAGCAGGTACACTTAGAAAAAAGGGTTCCAGAAGGTTTCTTCGGCTGTCCCCATAGGATACCTTTTTGGTTATCTAAGGGTTCTCCTATGGGGACAGCCGAAGATACATTTAAGGTTCTAGATAGCACCTTTTTTTCTAAGAGTGCGGATAAGGTTAATGCACTGGCTAATGGGGATCGGGGAACTGATGAGCCATTTGATGTTAAAAGGTAACTGAGTAGCTCTCTCTCTCTCTCTTCTGGGAAATGGGAAAGGAGATACTTAATCAGTTGCACAACTGAATGCATTCAACCGAAATGTCTCTTCCACATTTAACCCAAACCCTCTGAGTCAGAGGTACGATGTGTGTGTGTGTGCATATACAGTAGAGCAAGATTTGAATTGAACAAGTCTTCTTTGAAACTTTGAAACATTCTTCACAGTACTTGTGTTCAAAGAACTCAATAGACTAAATTATAATATATTATATTTTATACTGTTGATATGTTGTTTATTTGATCCAAGACAATCAGAAAAATTATCAACTTTAATAACTGTGTGACTTTCTAATTTGATATTCCATTTTGCTCCCAGTGCAGATGGGTAGAAATGTTATTAAAACAAGATGAACCAGTGGTAAGGTCTGTTCAAAGCTTGCCTGACCAATCGGAATCCATGCTACAGGACTGTTTTGATCACACGGACTGGGATATGTCCAGAACACCTCTGAGAATAACATCAATGAATACACTGACTCTGGGTTCAGGAATTGCATAGAGGATGTTGTTCCTACAGTGACAATTAGAACAAACCCAAACCAAAAACCATGAATAGATGGCGGCTTCCGAGGACAACTAAAGGAGTGAACAATCACATTTAATCATGGCAACGTGACTGGAAACTTGGACGAGTACAAGCAGACCACCTATGACAAAAAGGCAAAAAGGCAGTACAGGGAGAAGGTGGAGTCGCAATTCATTGGCCCAGACATGAGACGAATGTGGCATGGACATCAGACAATCAAAGATTATGAAGGGGAAACCAGCCATGTCACAGATACCTCACTCCCATGCAAGCTAAACACCTTTTTCGCCCGCTTAGGGGAAAGCAACACAGAGCCGACGATGTGGTCCCCCCCTCCTCCCAAGGACTGTACGGTCCAGATCTCTGTAGCCGACGTGAGTAGGGCCTTCAAGCGTGTTAACCCTTGCAAGACTGCCAACCCGGACAGCATCCCAAGGTGCGTTCTCAGAGCATTCACAGACCAGCTGAAATGTAGACATTTTCAACCTCTCTGTCGTTCCCACTTGCTTCAAGATGGCCCCCATTGTTCCTGTACCCAAGCAAGCTTAAGTAACTTAACTAAATGACTATCGCTCCATTGCATTCACTTCTGTCATCATGAAGTGCTTTGAAAGGCAAGTCAAGGACCATATCACCTCAAACCATACGTGAATCAATTGACCCACAACAATTTGCATACCACCCCAACAGATCCACAGATGACGCGGTTGTTGTTGCACTGCACACCGCCCTATCCCACCTAGACAAGAGGAATACCTATGTGAGAATGCTGTTCATTGACTGCAGCTCAGTGTTCAACACCATAGTGCTCTCCAAACCCGTCACTAAGCTCAGGGATTTGGGTCTGAACTCCTCCTTGTGCAACTGGGTCCAAGATTTCCTGAGGGCCAACCCTAGGTGATGAGGGTAGTCAAACAACACCTCCTCCACGCTGATCCTCAACACAGGGGCCACCAAGGAGTGTGTGTTCAGCCCCTTCCTGTACTCCCTGTTCACCCATGACTGCGTGGCCACACACAACTCCAACTCAATCATCAAGTTTGCTGATGACACGACAGTGGCAGGCCTGATTACCAACAACGCAAGACAACCTACATGGAGGAAGCTAGAGCCCTAGCTGATTGTGGACTACAGGAGACAGAAGAGGGAGCATGCTCCATCCTCATCGACGGGGCCGCAGCATTTCACGGTAACCTGTTGTATTTATCGCATGTGACAAATAACTTTGATTTGACTTGAAAGGGTCTCGCAAACACCAACACTGTGGTGAAGGCACAACAGTACCTATACAACCTCAGGCGGCTGAAGATATTCGGCATGGCCCCTAAGACCCTGACAAACTTTTACAGATGCACCATTGAGAGCATTCTGTTAAGCTGGTACGTAACTGCACCCCCATCAACCGCATGGTTCTCCAGAGAGTCTCTCGGTCAGCCCAACGCATCACCGGGGGGCACGCTGGACCTCAGTCACCCGAGCCACGGACTGTTCACTCTGCTACCGTCTGACAGACGGAGACAGTTCAGGTGCATCAGATCCAAGACTGAGAGACTAAAAAACTGCTTCTATCACCAGGCCATCAGACTGTCCAACAGCCATCACTAGCCATCTATCAGGTGATGCACACTCACCCACACAAAACACACACCTCATACTCACAAACACACACACAAACAAATACTGTATTTTCGATAGCTCATTCTAATACTTATACTACTTGTACATTGCATTTTATACTGAACAAAAATATAAACGCAAAATGTTGGTCGCATGTTTCATGAGCGGAAATAAAATATCCTAGAAATTTTCCATACGAACAAAAAGCTTATTTCTCTCCAATTTTGAGCACAAATTTGTTTACATCCCTGTAAGTGAGCATTTCTCCTTTGCCAAGATAATCCATCCACCTGACAGGTGTGGCATATCAAGAAGGTGATTTATCAGTATGATCATTACACAGGTGCAGCTTCTGCTAGGGACAATAAAAAGCCACTCTAAAATGTGCAGTTTTGTCACACAACACAATGCCACAGTTTTGAGAGAGTGTGCAATTGGCAAGCTGACTGCAGGAATGTCCACCAGAGCTGTTGCAAGATAATTTAATGTTACTTTCTCTACCATAAGTCACCTCCAACGTCGTTTTAGAGAATTTGGCATGCCAACTCAGGACCTCCACATTGTGGGTTTGCACAACTGAAGAATTTTTGCACAAATTGTCAGAAACAATGTTCCCTTTAAGCTGCGTGCATGCACGGGTGCACAGTAACCCAGAGCCAGCTGCACAGCTCCCCCAGGACTGCTGCACAGTTCCTCCAGGACTGCTGCACAGAATAAATATCAGCCCATGGAGAGAAGCACGACATTGAACTTCACTCAACGTACTAGAGCAGTAGTTCCTAGCTAATCGCCAAACTTTTCTGTAAAAAAAAACAACATAAAACCTTGTTTCCTTTTTTTTTTTTGTCCCGGGTTGTTGGCCCGATTGGCCCGATTCAGCTGTCCGGGTAGGTGAACTGTTGTCATTTTGAACCATTTAAAATATCTGAAGGTATAAATTCTGTCTTCCCAGCGGGCCCGCAGAGCCAATCAAGTGTACTATAGGCCTACCGCTGGCCAATCGGATGGCTCAGATGACCGTGTACGCAGTAAGGTAGAAGGCATAAAAAAATCTACAGCAAAGTTGATACTGTGAGATTTCAAAACGTTTAAAACCATGACTAGAGAGAGACTGTCAATGAATACAACAAAGAGATGCTGTTTAAGTTCTTACTCAGCACTGTCAACACTTTGTATTCAACACTTATAAGCCATAAAATGCACATTCTTCCTATTTCCACTCAGCATTACAACAAGCACTCCGGTAGTGAATGAGTAGGAAAGTGTATCGATTGGCCTTCGTTGTTATTATTAGCGGGTTGGGTCTTTTTTATATCAAGGAATATTTCACTTTCTCTGTTCATAGTAACATGAATTTGTGCATTAGGCAAAAATTATGCGATGCAACTCAACTTTTGCCATCAGCTGGAAGATGTTGTCCCTTTTTGGTCAGTGAAGTAAAGGGAGACTGGAGGGATGTTGAGAGATGGACCCTCAGTCTGCTGCTTTCTACCACTGCTGAGAGTGACCATAGATGCAGGCACCATCTGCCTAGCAAATTATCTGAATCATTTGAACCACTCAGCCGTGTCTCACAAGTAATACTACAACGGATCTATTACTGCTGTGATCATATAGCCAACCTCAAATGTTGAAATATAATGAAAAAATGACCCTAACAACAATGCATTGGCAGGGCAATTCAAACAAAGCCAATATGCGGTGATAATGTATTAGGCCTATAACTTACTGCACAAACCTCATTGCTACCTAACTGTTTTTAATTGGTTAATGTTGAAAATGCATATGTTTTTTAAGTCATGTTAAAAAAAACTTCTGAGCGGTAGATCTTTGCTTGCATTTTGACTCAGAAAATTATCTTGACACAGAAAACGTTGGTGACCACTGTTCTAGAGTTTTCCTTGTTAATACTATCAACATTTCCCTTAACTGTGGAATTTGTGATCAAATCATATTTGCTACTTTCAATGCAATATATGCACAAAACAAACTATGCAAGAAATGTTCTTGTAGGCAGAAATCATGCGAGTAGGATTCTATTGCATTGACATGCTCAGCCCTCACTCGACACAGACAGGTGCGGCATAACTAATCAGAGCTGCACTAGGCCTATATGCAAATAGATCACTGCCATATATGGATATGTGCCATTTACTTTTAACTGGACTGTGTTTACAGCATGAGCAGTCGTGAGTGCATGGTTTAAGATCAAAGTGAGAGCTGCATGTAGCAATGTGTGCACTTTTCGTTTATATCCTTGAATAGTTAGTGAGTTATTAGCCTAGTTATAGATCATTTGTAGTCAGCACTGGTGGAGTGATCGCTTCCTACTAGTGATGGGTCGTTCGCACCTCCCGATTTACAAATTAAACACAGAATATGATTCATATCTCAGAGCCATTTGCATTGCCAGTTAAAGCCTAATAGCTAGCTAGCTAACATTGAACCTAGTTGGTTAGCTACCTGCAGATTCATGCAGTGTAGTAACATTATGAGTTGGGACAATGGTTCATTGTTTAGCCAGCTAGCTACATGTCTAAACAAAATACTCCACTATGCAAATAACCATTTCCATAGACCTTCTGTATCCTGTGCATGTGACAAATAAACTTGTATTTTATTTGATATAGTTTGTGTATACCAGAGACAGTAATGTGAAGAACAATATGATCTGCACCAAAGTCAAATTAGGATATAACATTAGGCCAATGAGACAGTGTTCTAAAATTCTCTGGTAGAATGCCCTGCTTTTATTTCATCACACTCCCAACCGTAAGCAATTTTCTGTAATTGGCTCATCATTTACTCAAAAGTGGGGTTACAAACTTTCAAAACAGAATTACTTTCCCATTGTTCCTCAACTGTAGTTTATAAAATATAATTTTTTAGCTCTGAGTCTCTACTTTTATCCAACATTAAAAAAAACACAAGTTAAAATTTTGCTACAAAAAAGACCGAATCGAGCCGGTCGGTGACAAATATTATAGCATTGGACCTCTCAATAAAGGCTTCAGTCATACAAAAACTATACTTACACTACCGTTCAAAAGTTTGGGTCACTTAGAAATGTCCTTGTTTTTGAAAGAAAAGCTAATTATTTGTCAATTGAAATAACATAAAATTGATCAGAATTATAGTGTAGACATTGTTCATTTCGTAAATGACTATTGTAGTTGGAAACAGCGGAACAATGGAATATCTACATAGGCGTACAGAGGCCCATTATCAGCAACCATCACTCCTGTGTTCCTATTCCATGTGAGAAATTGTCAAGAAACTGAAGATCTTGTACAACACTGTGTACTACTCCCTTCACAGAACAGAGCAAACCGGCTCTAACCAGAATAGAAAGAGAAGTCGGAGGCCCCGGTGCACAACTCAGCAAGAGGACAAGTACAGTGGAAGCTCTGAAGGCGAATCCGAGATCAGCAGCAGATACAATGCTTGACCTCTTTAAGAAAATATGGGAGAGTGAGCAAGTGCCAGAAGAATGGAGGAAAGGGTACATAATCAAATTCCCTAAAAATGGAGATCTTAGTGATTGCCAGAACTGGAGAGGAATATAACTCCTGTCCCTACCTAGCAAAGTATTCACAAGGCTGATCCGAGAGAGGATTAATACTATTGTAAACTCCAGGCTATGAGAGGTACAAGGTGGGTTTCCGAGCTGGAAGGTCCTGCATTGATTTGGAAGCCACACGCCGCATCATAATTGAACAGTCCATGGAATGGCAATCTCCACTATGAATTCATTACATAGACTTTAAAAAGGCATTTGACACAGTAGACTGACCAACCATATGGAAAAAATAATAAAACACTGCAGCATCCCAGGAAAGATTGTTTGCATCATTCTGAGCCTACACAACAACACAACCAGTCATGTCATACACAATGCAACCCCCTCCGCACCATTCTCAGTGAACGCAGGAGTAAGACAAGGATGTCTTTTTTCCGCAATCAGATTCTCCCTTGTCATGGACTGGGTCATGAGAACCGCCATTAGCCAACCACAGGGAATCCAGTGGTCTTTAACTTCGAAGCTAGAGGACCTAGACTATGTGGATGATGTAGCACCGTTGTCACACATCATAACACATGCAGGAAACACGGACCGGCCCGATCGCACAGAGCGATGATGTGACTATCATTAATCTGATGACTGTTACTTATCAAATCAATGAATTATGTTTAATTGTTAGGAATGTCTAATTTGGTTACCATCTCCCGAATGAACTCTAGAGGATATACAGATATCTCGTACATCGATAACAGTCACATATTAATCATTACCCCATCAGTAATAATATGACATGATTATTTTTTAGATCCCCATGGACCATTGTTAACATTCCTATCTCGTTCCAAAGTTTACACTTTGGACTTTAGAGTTTTTGAAGGCAAAGGTATTCTGTAGACAAAGGCCTTTCTTTGGTGGATAATGAAAGGCAGAGAGGGAAAGGTCCCTCCTGCTTACATTTCCTACCCAGTGTTAAGATGTCAAGTCCGGCACAGCCTCCCTTCCCCTTTTCTGTGGAAGGTAGGGGGTCTGGCTTCAAACATTTGCCAAGCTGATGGGTCCTTTGATCCACTGTCATGAGAGTGGAAACATCTCGGAGCAACAATGGCTCAGCCACGAAGTGGTAGGCCACACAAGCTCATAGAATGGGATCGCTCATTGCTGAAGCACTTAAAAACTGTCTGTCCTCGGCTGCAACACTCACTATCGAGTTCCAAACTTTGGAAGCAACGTCAGCACAAGAACTGTTCGTTGGCAGATGCCAGGGGAACGCTACCTGCCCGAATGCATAGTGCCAACTGTGAGGTTTGTTGGAGGAGGAATAACGGTCTCTGGCTGTTTTTCATGGTTCTGGCTAGGCCCCTTAGTTCCAGTAAAGGGAAATCTAAACGCTACAGCATACAATTACATTCTAGACGATGCTGTGCTTCCAACTTTGTGACAACAGTTTGAGGAAGGCCCTTTTCAATATGACAATGCCACCGTGCACAAAGCGAGGTTCATACAGAAATGGTTTGTCGAGACCGGAGGGGAAGACCTTGACTGGCCTTTAAAGAGCCCTGACCGCAACCCCTACGTGAATGTCTACTGCAAGCCAGGCCTAATCGCCCAACATCAGTGCTCAACCTCACTAATGCTCTTATGGCTGAATGGAAGCCCCCGCTGCAATGTTCCAACACGTAGTGGAAAGCCTTCCCAGAAGAGTGGAGGCTGATATAGCAGGAAAGGGGGGACCAACTCCATTTTAATGCCCATGATTTTGGAATGAGATGTTCGACAAGCCACATACTTTAGGTCATGTAGTGTATATCGCCATAGCTTACCATCGCTGATGATAGTGACTTAATAGCTTACAAGCTATTCAACAGCAAAGACAGCCATTGGAATTCCTGCTACATGAGCTATTGATTCTACACTTTCTTTCTTCAATCATAGACACAAAATATTCTTCCTAGGTTTGTATAAATGGCCTATTCCAAAGAACCTGGCAACCGTGGCTCTGTGTGTGAGAACAGCCAGATGCCTGTTAGCAAAAACAAAACGTTGTGATAATGTTATACGATGGTGCAATGACTCAATTGCCTTTGCTCTGTAAACTGCTTGGGGCCTGATGGAGACCCCAACACTACAGGAAAGCCTGGTCACTGATCAGACTGGCTCTGGAAACTAATCAACACTAAGTGTAGGCTTTTTTCTCTTTCTCAGTCATTCACCTAAGGCCACAGAAAAGCAATATCTAATCAGAGAGGGTCTAATGATAAACCAGGCCAAATGTACAAGGCAACCACACACCAAAACTGCACCATCGCCATATTGTCATAGCAACGGGGACCCTGGTTCAATTACTAGCATGGTATCACAAGCCAGTCGATTATGATAAGTTTGTGATGAACATACTGCAGCTAATGGTGGTCTCTTTCAGAGGGATTGGAAAGTGATTTGGCTGACAGTTAGTTTGGGACATGGATTGGATGGTTTTCTGTTTCAAACTGGTTACAGGTTGAATTTAGAGTTACGATGTCTAACTTGGTAGAAGTCATTAGGCACACAATATATTGACATACTCTAGATGTGTTATTAGAAAGAATCACAAAAACCAAGTGGTGACAAACATTTTTTTTTTAAAGTTAAACCGGTCTCATCTTATTTAAGGACAGGGTGAAGTATTTAACAGCCTGAGCCCTTTTCAGTTACACAGGCTGTGCTACTTGTGTCTCAGCAGGTACACTTAGAAAAAAGGGTTCCAGAAGGTTTCTTCGGCTGTCCCCATAGGATAACCCTTTTTGGTTATCTAAGGGTTCTCCTATGGGGACAGCCGAAGATACATTTAAGGTTCTAGATAGCACCTTTTTTTCTAAGAGTGCGGATAAGGTTAATGCACTGGCTAATGGGGATCGGGGAACTGATGAGCCATTTGATGTTAAAAGGTAACTGAGTAGCTCTCTCTCTCTCTTCTGGGAAATGGGAAAGGAGATACTTAATCAGTTGCACAACTGAATGCATTCAACCGAAATGTCTCTTCCACATTTAACCCAAACCCTCTGAGTCAGAGATACGTTGTGTGTGTGTGTGCACAACTGAAGAATTTTGACATGCTCAGCCCTCACTCTACACAGACAGGTGCGGCATAACTAATCAGAGCTGCAAGAGGCCTATATGCAAATAGATCACTGCCATATATGGATATGTGCCATTTACTTTTAACTGGACTGTGTTTACAGCATGAGCAGTCGTGAGTGCATGGTTTAAGATCAAAGTGAGAGCTGCATGTAGCAATGTGTGCACTTTTCGTTTATATCCTTGAATAGTTAGTGAGTTATTAGCCTAGTTATAGATCATTTGTAGTCAGCACTGGTGGAGTGATCGCTTCCTACTAGTGATGGGTCGTTCGCGAACGAGTCGGCTCTAAGAGCCGGCTCTTGTAGGTGAACGTTGGGAGCCAGCTCGCATATCGGAAGAGCCAAATCTATTTGTAAAAATATTTTTAAATTTACAATATGAATAACCAAAAAATGTAAATGAATAGAATGAACAAATTCAAAGAACGAAAAAATAAAAATAATAATATAGGCCTAAATGCAAACATTCATTCTGACTGTCTGCTCAGACTAACAGCCTCCTGTTAATCAGACACGCAGTGTCAACCAATGAACCAAATATGTGTGAGGGAGGGCTGAGCCAACTCACAGTCACACACTTAGCAGCCAAGGAGAGAGAGGAAGGACAGCTGTGAAAACAACAGATGGAAAATGAGTCGGAAGCACAGTAGCATTTGGATTCATTTGAATAATTTAGACAATGTTAGAGCACAGTGTACAATTTGCCAAAACGAAATCTCATATAAAGCCGGTTCTACGCACAACCTACACCAGCATATGCGAACTGTGCACCCAACTGGGAAACTAGCTGTAGCAGAGCTTTGAGAAACTAGCGGGCCTGCTAGTGTTAGTGGTGGAGCCAGCATCTCCACACGTGGAGATGTATCCACTCAGTCAAGTAAGTCTACTCCGCGACCCACAGCAATGCAGTCGTCTATGGACCAGTTTATGCCAAAGTCTATGTCAGTAGCAAAACAAGGCCAAATTGATATTGCATTGGCTAAAATGATTCCCACCGATTTCCAGCCATTTTCGATTGTGGAGGACAGAGGTTTTAGAAATTATAGCAATAGTCTAAATCCAATGTACACAATTCCAAGCAGGAAAACCCTTTCAAAATCACTTATTCCACAACTGTATAAGAGCACACAGGCTTCAGTGCGGGAAAGAGTCCAAAAAGCTACTGCAGTTTGCCTTACCACTGACTGCTGGACCTCAAGGGTAACCGCTTCTTTCATGTTGGTTACATGTCAATTCATTGAAGATTTCTCGATGTCTAGCTCTCTTCTGGACTGCTTTGATTTCAGCGACAGACACACCTCAAGGAACTTGGCAGAGGAACTGTTGAGTGGCCAGAGAAAGGCAAGTAGATGGAAAAGTTGTCTATTGTGTTAGCGACAATGCAGCTAACATAACCAAAGCCATGAAAATGTTAAAATGGACCCATCATCCATGTCTTGCCCACACAATCAACCTGATTGTAAGAGATGATCTGAAGGTGATGAAGCCCACTGTGGACAAAGTGAAAGCAGCTGTGGAATACTTCTGCGGAATATGTGCTGAAAATCTGAAGTCTACACAGCACCAGATGGGGATGCCTGAGCTGAGGCCTAAACTAGACTGCATAACAAGGTGGAATTCAACATTTTATATGTTGAAGCGGTTTCTTGAGTCAAATGATGCCTTCATCTCCACCCTGGCCATTGTCAATGCACCTGTTGATACTCTGACCCAAGAGGAATGGAAGGTGGTGGAGGAGGTGTGCAGAGTCCTAGAACCCTTTGAGCAGGTCACTGTGGAGATCAGTGGAGAGAGGTACAGTAAGCAGTTATTACTACATCATTATTTAATCCAGCATTATATATGTATATGAGCAGTAGATGAGAATGTAGTATCAGTAGACAAAACATAACCCTGAACTAATAAGTTGCTGTTCTCTCTTTTCAGCTATGTGACAGCCTCAAAAATGATACTCCTGTGGAAGGGTCTGCAGCGAATCACAGCCAGCTGCCAGAGAGAAGCAAATGTAACCACAGGACATGTGACAGAGTTGACAGACTCCTATGTTCATCAACGGACAGAAAGTTCCACAGAATGGAATATAATCACGTGCTATCAGAAACCGCTGCAATTGACCCCAGGTTTAAGAAGTTAGCCTTCAGTGATGCCAGAGCGATTGATGAAGCTCTTCAAAGAATAAGCTCAGCAGCAGGGAGGGACAGCCCCAGCAGTCAGCTGGCTCATGCACCAGGGCAACAGGAAGAAGAGGGAGCAGAAGCACCAGCAGTAGTGCCACAAACGTCTGCTAATTGAATGCTGTTTGACGAGAGAGAAACTGGGGATGCAGCACGAAGGAATCCCTCAGCAGATGCCATAATGGAGATCCGATCCTATTTGGAGGAGCCCCTCCTGCAAAGATCTGCAGGTCTGAGCTGGTGGAAAAAACCTGTCTACCCACGGCTTACTAAAGTCATGACAGGGAGACTGCAAAGTGGCCACATCTAGTCCCTCAGAGGTTCTTCTCGAAAACTGGACTAGTAATTACTGAGAGAAGAAACTGCATCAGCCCCTCAAAAGGGAGGCAGCTTGCATTTCTGAATGCAAATCTCTCATAAAAGCAAATTATGGTCAGCATTGCTGTGTGCTGCTGGTTATAACATGGCAATAAAGAAGAGAGAGAAAAGAGGGACCAGTTTAATGTTTTAAGTGGGATGCTGCAGTTTTGCACATTGTTATTTATTTTTCTTTGATATGGTGCAATGTTCTATTGTTATGCTGTTCAAATTGTATTCGTTTTGAATTGTTACATTTATATGCACTTTGTTTAAATACATTTAAAAAGTTGTACTTTAAATGCAAATGTTTAATAGCATTCTTTTTCATGACAAACCAATGCATTTTTAAATGAAAACCAATCAGAGTCAAACTATCACAAACTGTTTGACTTGAAAAAATACAAAACATATATTTTTTAAAGAGCCGTTTGGGAGCCAAAAGAGCCGTCTCTTTTTGGTGAGCTGAGCCGACGAGCCGGCTCACTGAAAAGAGCCGGGAATGCCCATCACTACTTCCTACAAGACCACAAAAAGTGTGCTTTTCAAGACATCTTTGAAAAGCGAGTCAGGTAAAGAGCTTTTTTTTATCTTAAAGGGGCAGTGTTGTATTTTGAGCCATTAAGCAGAGGGTAGCATCATTTATCTGATTCTCTGTAATAATGGTATGGGAATAATAATGAACTTTATTTTGTACAGTGGTTTCTTGCATCAAACAACACAACAGCATGTTCAGTTATCTCCTTGTCTGAAGGACAAGTGGATTAACAGGTTAATGTCAAACCCTGCATGTTTTTTTAATCAAAAGTCTCATGGAATGCAGGCCTACAATGAACACCACACATTGGCTGCTACTATAGGTTGAATGACAGAACATCTATTTCCATGTCATTAAAATGTTATGGGATGCATTTTCTTCATTGTTTTTGATGATAGGCCACTCCGGTAGGCCAACATTATGATCAAATAGCCACAGTAGCCTAGATGGCTACATCTTAAAGCGGGTATAGCCTCAGTGTTCACAGTAAACGCATGCTGGGAGTTGTACAGAATTGTCCCGAAAGTTCAAGTTTGCACTCAGCAAACCTGACATTTGCTCCGTGGCCAAATATTTTTTTGAGGGAACATTAGTCAGAAGCTGTCTCAGGGAAGCTAATCTGCATTCTCGTCATCCTCACCAGGGTTTTGATCTGACTGTTCACAATGGCAAACACTTCATTTAAATAGGTTCAAATTTTGACATGTATTTAAAAGCTCTGTTTTTTAACATGGGTCACCAGTTAATTCTGTTACTCTTACTTTTAATCAAACTCTGTATTTAAAACACTTACCAACATCTTAGTTTTGTCCTCGCTGTACTTTTTTCATTCAACTTTTTCTGCCCTGATGCTTTATCTAGCCATGGATCTGCAAGACCTCCACCAGCCGAAAAGCTAAGTAACATTATGCTTTCTCATTGCAGTCGCTGTACTCATAATATGAGGGAGAACTATCGCCTTATGGTGAGGATAGCCGAGTTGCAAGCCGGCCTTCAGACGCAATTGTTAGGCAAGGTTAAGTGCAGGAAAGGATGAAACAGCGGCTGTACCACGAGTAAGTACAAGTAGTAGTGTTAATCCCCCCCCCCACACAGTCCCCGCAGCCAGACAATTTTCTCAAGGCTTCTGGAAAGACATAACACATGAGGATTAAATACACAATGAGTAACGATAATCAATCAAATCAAATGTATTTATATAGCCCAACTTACATCAGCTGATATCTCAAAGTGCTGTACAGAAACCCAGCCTAAAACCCCAAACAGCAAGCAATGAAGGTGTAGAAGCACGGTGGCTAGGAAAAACTCCCTAGAAAGGCCGGAACCTAGGAAGAAACCTGGAGAGGAACCAGGCTATGAGGGGTGGTCAGTCCTCTTCAGGCTGTGCCGGGTGGAGATTATAACAGAACATGGCCAAGATGTTCAAATGTTCATAGATGACCAGCAGGGTCAGATAATAATAATCACAGTGGTTGTAGAGGGTGCAAAAGGTCAGCACCTCAGGAGTAAACGTCAGTTGGCTTTTCATAGAAGATCATTCACCTGCTGTCTCCAGAGAGTTGAAAACAGCAGGTCAGGGACAAGGTAGAACGCCGGGTGAACAGGTCGGGGTTCCATAGCCGCAGGCAGAACAGTTGAAACTGGAGCAGCAGCACGACCAGGTGGACTGGGGAAAGCAAGGAGTCATCAGGCCAGTTAGTTCTGAGGCATGGTCCTAGGGCTCAGGGAGAGAGAGGAGAGAGAGAGAGAGAGAGAGAGAGAGAGAGAGAGAGAGAGAGAGAGAGAGAGAGAGAGAGAGAGAGAGAGAGAGAGAGAGAGAGAGAGAGAGAGAGAGAGAGAGAGAGAGAGAGAGAGAGAGAGAGAGAGATAACCCCGCACACTTTGCCCAAGCACAGCCCCCACACCACTAGAGGGATATCTTCAACCACCAACCTACTATCCTGAGACAAGGCTGAGGATAGCCCACGAAGATTTTTCCCACAGCATAAACCCGAGCTGGGGCGCAAACCCAAACAGGAAGATCAAGTCAGTGACTCAACCCTCTCAAGTGACGCACCACTCCGAGGGACGGCATGGAAGAGCACCAGTAGGCCAGTTACTCAATCATAGGACTTACTGAAGAGATGAGTCTTCAGTAAAGACTTAAAGGTCAAGACTGAGTCTGCGTCTCTTACATGGATAGGCAGAGCATTCCATAAAAATGGAGCTCTATAGGAAAAAGCCACGCCTCCAGCTGTTTGCTTAGAAATTCTCAAAATCGTTAAGATAGGTAGGAGCAAGCCCATGCAATGCTTTGTAGGTTAGCAGTAAAACCTTGAAATCAGCCCTAGCCTTAATAAGAAGCTAGTGTAGAGAGGCCAGCACTGGAGTAATATGATAAAAATGTTTGGTTCTAGTCAAGATTCTAGCAGAGTACCAGTACCAAGTACATGTGCAAGGGTATGAGGTAATTGAGGTAGATATGTACATATAGGTAGGCAACAGGATAGATAATAAACATTAACAGCAGTGTATGTGATGAGTCAAAAGAGTTAGTGCAAAGAGGATGAATTCAGATAGTCCGGGTAGCTATTGGTTAACTATTTAATTAACAAACTATTTATCAGTCTTATGGCTTGGTGGTAGAAGCTGTTCAGGGTCTTGTTGGTTCCAGACTTGGTGCATCCATACCGCTTGCCGTGCAGTAGCAGAGAGAACAGTCTATGACTTGCGTGGTTGGAGTCTTTGACCATTTTTAGGGCCCTCCTCTGACACAGCCTGGTATAGAGGTATTGGATGACAGGGAGCTCGGCCCCAGTGATGTACAGTTGCCAAGCAGTTGCCATACCAAGCGGTGATGCAGCCAGTCAAGATGGTCTCAATGGTGCAGCTGTAGAACTTTGTGAGGATCTGAGGGGCCCATGCTGAATCTTTTCAGCCTCCTGGGGGGAAAGAAGCATTGTCGTGCCCTTTTCACGACTTTGTTGATGTGTGTGGACCATAATAATTCCTAAGAAATATGGACACAGAGGACCTGCTCCACTACATCCCCTCGATGTGGATGGGGGCGTACTCGGCTCTCCACCACACAGCCAGGTCCCTGACCTAATCTCGGTTGGCTGTCTCATCATCGTCGGTGATCAGGCCTACCACAGTCATTTTGTCTGCAAACTTAATGATGGTGTTGGTGTTATGCGGGTGAATGAGGACCCAAAAGCGACTTGGCGAAAACAGAGTCTTTAATCCAGTAAAGTAAAATACAATCAAAAAACACAACTTCCACTCGTAATGACGAGAACCGACTGGAGACTCGATCTTGAACAGCAGGTTGCCTCGGGAAGGCACTTGAACCTAGCAGACTCAGACACCTGCTCACCACGCAGCATCTGAGGGAAACACGACACGACAGGGCGATACACAAACACAGCACGGTGAACAATAGATAGGATCCGACAGGGCAGGAACGGAAAACAAGGAGAGAAATAGGGACTCTAATCAGGGAAAAGGATCGGGAACAGGTGTGGGAAGACTAAATGATTGATTAGGGGAATAGGAACAGCTGGGAGCAGGAACGGGATAGAGAGAAGAGAGAGCGGGAGAGTGAGAGAGGGAGGGGGAGAGAGAGGGATAGAAAGAGGGAAAGAACCTAATAAGACCAGCAGAGGGAAACGAACAGAAGGGAAAGCATAATGACAAGACAATATATGACAAAACATGACAGTACCCCCCACTCACCGAGCGCCTCCTGGCGCTCTCGAGGAGGAACACTGGCGGCAACGGAGGAAATCATAGATCAAACGGTCCAGCACGTCCCGAGAAAGAACCCAACTCCTCTCCTCAGGACCGTAACGGAAAAACGAAAAAAAAGGGAAACTAGGGTACTACTCTAAAAAAAAAAAAAAAAAATGAGACACGGGTAGAGAACTGAAAACTTTAGAGCAAACAGGACCAAACAGGCCAGGAGAGTAACAACTAGGGACAGACTGAGACACAGCAAGGGCAGGAACAAGAACAGGAGAGATGCGATGGCAGGGAACAGACTGAGACCCAGCAAGACCAGGAGCAGAAGCAGAAAAATACGCACAAGTGTGGACCCCATCGTCAGTATCGGAGCGCTGGGACAGAATGGCTCCCACGCCCACCCCGACGCGTCAACCTCAACAAAAAACTGTTTAGTGACGTCAGGTGCAACAAGGATAGGAGCGGATGCAAAACGCTTCTTAAAGAGATCAGAACAACAATCATACGACCGGTGAGGAGGAAGGGAGTTGGTTCTGGACCGACTGAAGACCGTGCGCAGACCATGATATTCCTCCGGCACTCCTGTCAAATCACCAGGTTCCTCCTGAGAAGAGGGGACAGAACAAACAGGAGAAATAGCAGACATTAAACACTTCACATGACAAGAAACGCTCCAGGAAAGGACAGAACCACTAGACCAATCAAAAGAAGGATTATGACACACTAGCCAGGGATGACCCAAAACAACAGGTGTAAAAGGTGAACAAAAAATCAAAAAAGAAATGGTCTCACTATGGTTACCAGATACAGTGAGGGTTAAAGGTAGTGTTTCACATAATAATGAGAGGACTACCATCCAAGGCAAACATGACCGTGGGCTCCCTAACTGTCTGAGAGGAATGTCATGTTCCCGCGCCCAGGCTTCGTCCATAAAACAGCCCTCTGCCCCAGAGTCTATTAATGCACTGCAGGAAGCTGCCGATCCGGTCCAGCGTAGATGGACCGGTAAGGTAGTCACATGTACTTGACGGAGAGGACCGTCTAGTAGCGCTTATCAGTCGCCCTCCGCTTACTGATGAGCTCTGGCCTTTAACTGGACATGACATGACAAAATGACCAGCGGAACCGCAATAGAGACAGAGGCGGTTGGTGATTCTCCGTTCCCTCTCCTTAGTCGAGATGCGAATACCCCCAGCTGCATGGGCTCAACACCTGAGTCAGTGGGGAAAGACGGTAGTGTCGGAGAGAGGGGAGACACAGTTAACGCGAGCTCTCTTCTATGAGCTCGGTGACGAAGATCTACCCGTCGTTCAATGCGAATAGCGAGTTCAATCAAAGAATCACGCTGGATGGAACCTCCCGAGAGAGAATCTCATCCTTAACCTTAGCGTGGAGTCCCTCCAGAAAACGAGCGAGCAACGCCTGCTCGTTCCAGTTACTGGAGGCAGCAAGAGTGCGAAACTCTATTGAGTAATCCGTTATGGATCGATTACCTTGACATAGGGAAGACAGGGACCAGGAAGCTTCTTTCCCAAAAACTGAGCGATCAAAAACCCTTATCATCTCCTCTTTAAAGTTCAGATAATTGTTAGTACACTCAGCGCTTGCCTCCCAGATAGCTGTGCCCCACTGCCGAGCCCGACCAGTAAGGAGTGATATGACGTAGGCAATCCGAGCTCTCTCTCTTGAGTATGTGTTGGGTTGGAGAGAGAACACGATATCACACTGGGTGAGAAAGGAGCGGCACTCAGTGGGCTGCCCAGAATAACAAGGTGGGTTATTAACCCTAGGTTCAGGAGGCTCGGAAGAACCGGAAGTAGCTGGTGACACGAGACGAAGACTCTGATACTGTCTTGAGAGGTCGGAGACCTGAGCGGCCAGGGTCTCAACGGCATGCCGAGCAGCAGACAATTCCTGCTCGTGTCTCCGCTCCCTGGAACTCGAGAGTAGAGTAGAGAGAATCCATAGTCGCTGGGTCCATTCTTGGTCGGATCCTTCTGTTATGCGGGTGAATGAGGACCCAAAAGCGACTTGGCGAAAACAGAGTCTTTAATCCAGTAAAGTAAAATACAATCAAAAAACACAACTTCCACTAGATATGTAATGACGAGAACCGACTGGAGACTCGATCTTGAACAGCAGGTTGCCTCGGGAAGGCACTTGAACCTAGCAGACTCAGACACCTGCTCACCACGCAGCATCTGAGGGAAACACGACACGACAGGGCGATACACAAACACAGCACGGTGAACAATAGATAGGATCCGACAGGGCAGGAACGGAAAACAAGGAGAGAAATAGGGACTCTAATCAGGGAAAAGGATCGGGAACAGGTGTGGGAAGACTAAATGATTGATTAGGGGAATAGGAACAGCTGGGAGCAGGAACGGAACGATAGAGAGAAGAGAGAGCGGGAGAGTGAGAGAGGGAGGGGGAGAGAGAGGGATAGAAAGAGGGAAAGAACCTAATAAGACCAGCAGAGGGAAACGAACAGAAGGGAAAGCATAATGACAAGACAATATATGACAAAACATGACAGTTGGAGTTGTGCATGGCCACGCAGTTGTGGGTGAACAGGGAGTACAGGAGTGGACTTAGCACGCACCCCTGAGGACCTCCAGTGTTGAATGTCAGTGTGTCGGATGTGTTGTTGCCTACCCTCACCACCTGGGGGTGGCCCATCAGAAAGTCCAGTATCCAGTTGCAGAGGGAGGTGTTAAATCCCATGGTCCTTAATTTAGTGATGAGCTTGGAGGGCACTATGATGTTGCACGCTGAGCTGTAGTCAATGAACAGCATTCTCACGTAGGAGTTCCTTTTATCCAGGTGGGAAAGGGCAGTGTGAAGTGCAATTGAGATTGTGTCATCTGTGGATCTATTGGGGTGGTATGTGAATTGGAGTGAGTCCAGGGTGTCTGGTATGATGGTGTTGATTTGAGCCATGACCTGCCTTTCAAAACATTTCATGGCTGCAGATGTGAGTGCTACGGGGCGCGAGTCCTTTAGACAGGTTATCTTGGCGTTCTTGGACACAGGGACTATGGTAGTCTTTTTGAAACATGTAGGTATTACAGACTGGGTTAGTGAGAGGTTGAACATGTCAGTAAAGACACTTGCCAGCTGGTCAGAGCTTGCTCTGAGTACATGTCCTGGTAATCCATCTGGCCCTGCGGCCTTGTGAATGTTAACCTGTTTAAAGGTCTTACATCGGCCACGGAGAGCGTGGTCACACAGCCTTCCGGATAAGCTGGTGCTTTCATGCATGGTTCGTTGTTGCTAGCCTCAAAGCGAGTATAGAAAGTCCTTAGCTAATGGTAATGTACTCATGGCTTTGGGTTGGGATATGTATGTACGGACATTGTCGATGCACTTATTAATGAAGATTGTGACTGATGTGGTAAACTCCTCAATGCCATCGGATGAAACCCTTAATATATTCCAGTCTGTGCTAGCGAAACTGTCCTGTCGCTTAGCATCCGCTTCAATGGACCACTTCTGTATTGAGCGTGTCAAATCAAATCAAACTTTATTTGTCACATGCGCCGAATACAACAAGTGTAGACCTAACAGTGAAATGCTTACTTACAAGCCCTGAACCAACAGTGTAGTTCAAGAAGAAGAACATATTTACCAAGTAGACTAAAATAAAAGTAATAATAAAAAGTAACAAAATAAGAATAACTAGGCTCTATACAGGGGGCACCGGTACTGAGTCAGTGTGCGGGGTACAGGCTAGTTGAGGTACTTCATTTTTGAGTTTTTGCTTGTAAGCAATAATCCGGAGGATGTAGTTGTAGTCAGATTTGCCAAATGGAGGGTAAGGGAGAGCTTTGTATATGTCTCTGTGTGTGGAGTAAAGGTGATCTAGAGGTTTTTTTTTGTCTCTGGTTGCGCAGGTGACCTGCTGGTAGAAATTAGGTCAAACGGATTTCAGTTTTCCCGCATTAAAGTCTCCGGCCACTAGGAGTGTTACCTCTGGATGAGCATTTTCTTGTTTGCTTATGACCCTATACAGCTCGTTGAGTGCGATCTTCGTGCCAGCATCGTTTTGTGGTGGTAAATAAATAGTTCAAAAAAATATAGATGAAAACTCTCTTGGTAAATAGTATGGTCTACAGCTTATCATGAGGTATTCTAACTCAGGCGAGCAAACCCTCGAGACTTCATGATTAATATTAGAGATTGTGAATCAGCTGTTGTTAAGAAATAGGCACACACCCCTCCCCTGAGCTTCCCTGACACCACAGTACTGTCCTAACGATGTGTAGAAAGAGCAGCAAGATTTATATTTACCATGTCCTTGTTCAGCCACAAATTGGAGAAATATAGGATATTACAGTTCTTCATATCACATTGATAGGATAGTCTCGAACATAGCCAATAGAACAGAGGGTAGAAACGATTTATCCACTCTCCGATGTAGTCTTGTCAGGTATCCCCAAAGATGGCCTATATAGCGCAGTTTCCTCCTTCCTCAAGCGTCGGAGGTTTTGGCCTGGTCTGGGATAACCAACTCATTGAAGAAGTCCTCGTCCAAATCGAGGTTAGTGATGGATGTTCTGATGTCCATAAGCTGTTTTACTATAATGACCACGGATAACAGGGAATCAGAGTTTGATTCGGGAGAGCGAGACTGGGAAATGGCTGCAATACCCAAGGACTAAAGCAGCAGGCATGCAAATTACCCACTGCCAACTCAGGGAGGTATACCAATTATTTTAAACAGGACTCTCTCTCGGCCGGTAATTGTAATGAGTACACATTAAATTCTTTAACAAGGATCCATTGCTAATGTTTAGGAGTTGCATTTTACAATGGTGTGAAACTTCTGGATGCGTCATTAATATGTTTTAACTGTACAATTTGACTGCCTGTTGTGTTTTTTTCAATGATGTGACATAATATCCTATGGGGTGACGCTGATAAATGAAAGGACAATTTTTTTTAAATAATGCCGTATTTATTTATTTTTTAATCATCACTATATGTCTAATAAATCCCTATGTGTGTTAATTTCATAACAATAACTCAAAATATATTTGTATAATTTATTTCCCTGAGCATCCTTTTTCCATTTAATTGCTCGGTCTGATCATGTGGGCATGTTGATACAAATTTAAATATTTTTACTTTAGCGCCTACACCGCATACCCCTTTAAAGTAGGAGGTTACATATGCAATTTAAAGAAGACTGGTCATTGGTCAGAATAAACAGATCAGATTGTGATGACATGATTTGGGTCAAAAACTCCATCCCACCTGAACAGGCTGAAATTGCTGACAAGAATTTTCAAACGGCTCTTACACAAAATGGCATTGTCATAATTTTCACAATTTCAAAGTGTCATTTCGACCTCATAGTGTGGAAATATAATTGAAAACACAGGTACATCACGTTTTTAACTGCACTGCCCCTTTAAGCACCTGGCAAGTAACATCATCATAACACACAATACTTATAATTCCGTTTTATCCAGGTTTGGAAAAAATAATAGTAAATCTTACTCAAAATGTAATGGGAAGACACTTGGTTATCATTGTACAAGAAAATTGTGTTTTTCAATTGAAATAGAATATGATGACTGATTTATAGACAGAAATAACACAACCAAAAAAAAATTCTTGTCTACTTGGAAATCAGTGAACCTTAATTAACATTAATAATGATGTCACAGCAGAGGACAGATTCAAAACAATAATGCATGAAATGGTTCATTAAATTGCATATACATTTTAAATTGAAGGTGGCCACACAACATTTTGTGTTGTTTCGACAGTTGTTTGTAACTGTATGTATTTTAACTTTAATTTGAGAATAAATCATTTTTACACTCTTGTTTTGGGCATATGGCAGCTTCCCAAATATATTTCCTGAAGAACCAGTCTTGAGATTTTTTAAATCACTCTCTAGTTCTTTAACCAGCCTAATCTATGTAGTGGGTATGAAATGACTTGTGCTTTGACTATATCAAAGGCCTTACTCCACTCATTGTGCACTTAAAGCTGTGGTCGGTTGGCTACAACGTGTTCTCTGACTGCCATAATGCCATTCTGTGCCCTGTTCTGGAGAGCAACCCTCCTCTGACATTAAGCACGGAAGAGATTTACATTACCCTACAGTGTGGCAAGTCCACGGTGAGGGGCTACCATGGTAACGCACCCCTGTGTTGCTGTCAAAACTGTTTAATTATTCAGGACCTCACACATCAGCTATGAAACTTTTAAACCACTGTCACTCATCAAATACGCATAACAACAACCTAAAAGCAACTACAAACGCTAAGCTATAGTAGTCTACAGTACAGAAATAGCTGAACTGTGAATATCCCCACATATGAGTGGCGAGACTTCAGGGAATTCAGTGTAGAAATCAGTGGAACAGTGTAAAGAATTATATTACTAAAATGCTGTATTCAGTGTATAACATTAAAGAAACTGTGGTTTCCTTTTTTATAAGCAAAGACAAATGATAACACCACATTTCTCACAAGTGTGATCAAATTCTAGACTTTGGTGTGCGTGTGTGTTGACATGTTTAACTATTCTTGTGAGGACCAGAAGTCCCCACAAGAATAGTAAACAAACAAAAAAATTGACCAACTGGGGACATTTTGTTAGTCCCCACGAGGTCAAGCGCTATTTCTAGGGGGTATTATGGATAAGGTTGGAGTTAATTTTAGGGTTAGAATTACGATAGGGGTTAGGAGCTAGGGTTAGTTTTAGGATTAGGGTTAGGTTTTTGGGTTAGGGTAAGAGTACGGGTTAGGGTTAGGTGTGGCAGGTTGACGTTTATTGGGATAGAATTAGCTTTTTAGTCTTAATGTACGGTTAGGTTTGGCAGTGTGGTTAAGGTTAGGTTTACAATGAGATTTTATGACTTTGTGGCTGTGCTAGCTAGTGACCACTCTGCAGAGATGCCCCTAGAACAAGATTCATGATGAAAAACGCTAACCTGCATGTGTGTGGATGTTTTGTTTTGTATTCTACATGGTATGCTCTTGCAGCTGCGGCCCACACTTAAGCTGCTTGCGACATGATTATCATGTTGGATTTTTAACCCATATAATTTAAAAGCCTAATTGAAACCTTGGCAACAGAAGATTCATAATTAGGAGGACAATTAGGTTGCAAATTAATATGAGGACAGTTTCAACTTTCACAAAGTCAGAAAAAAAATGTAAGCCATAGAATTAGGAACTTGATTACTAGAATGGACTTGAACCTTCTTATAACAGTATACTGTAAAAGATCAGTCATTTTGGAAAGGGAGTTGGTCAACCATGGTCAGCCAGTGCTGTTGTGTAAAAGGTATTCTGTTAAACAATGCATTTGAAGATTATCTGCACTGTATGTATGCTGGGTAGATATCCAGACAGATTTAGTAGAAAGATGATGAACTGCCTTTACATGCATACGTTTTCTTCATGGAGCTTTCATTTGGTTGATTCTGATACTTTCCAAATGGGAAACTCTCAGTTTTCAAGTCAGAAATGTCTGAGTTGTGAAGTTCCGAGTTGTCTTGAATGCAGCATTTGACTGGTTTGAATTTCTCCCTGACAGAAAAGGCTGCCATTATCATACCTTTCTGTAACTTTGAGGGTTCATGACACAGTCCCTCTAGTAATTTAATAGGATATCTCTGGGCCTAGCGTACCAGCTGTATTTGAAATGTTAACATGTACCCTGCCTATAATGAAATGTTTAGACTAGGGCGTACACCTGTGCTAAACTCACAACAAAGTTTGCTTACATTATAATGGTCGACTTAGCTTATCAGCAGCTAGGTGTTACTTACTGTATGTGACTGGTGGCCACATTTTTTTGCCATTTTGACAGTTGGTTAGTTCTACAAAACATCAAAAGCTCTACTACAGGGAAAATAAACGGTAAGTGCACAGCTGCCTACATACTGTATTTTCAGCTTTACTGTGATTGTCTTGTCCTCTCATCGTCCTCCATTGTCCAAAAAAGCTGTGCTCAAATGATTTGCGCCATCAAGGTTTGCGCTAAACTGTGGCTAAACCACAGAGTTTCTAAACCTAAATATGCTATTAGGGTTGCAACGCTACAAGTAATTTACCAAAGTTACCAGAATCTCCAGATAATTAACAGCAATCTATTACAAGCTTACCTAACTTTGGTAATTTATACACAAAAACCTTTAAAAAAATTAAAAAATATATAAATATATATATATATATATATATATATATACACGGCTCAAACAAATAAAGGGAACACTAAAATAACACATCCTAGATCTGAATGAATGAAATATTCTTATTAAATACTTTTTTCTTTACATAGTTGAATGTGCTGACAACAAAATCACACAAAAATTATCAATGGAAATCAAATTTATCAACCCATGGAGGTCTGGATTTGGAGTCACACTCAAAATTAAAGTGGAAAACCACACTACAGGCCGATCCAACTTTGATGTAATGTCCTTAAAACAAGACAAAATGAGGCTCAGTAGTGAGTGTGGCCTCCACGTGCCTGTATGACCTCCCTACTACGCCTGGGCATGCTCCTGATGAGGTGGCAGATGGTCTCCTGAGGGATCTCCTCCCAGACCTGGACTAAAGCATCCGCCAACTCCTGGACAGTCTGTGGTGCAACGTGGTGTTGGTGGACGGAGCGAGACATGATGTCCCAGATGTGCTCAATTGGATTCAGGTCTGGGGAACGGGCGGGCCAGTCCATAGCATCGATGCATTCTTATTGCAGGAACTGCTGACACACTCCAGCCACATGAGGTCTAGCAATGTCTTACATTAGGAGGAACCCAGGGCCAACCGCACCAGCATATGGTCTCACAAGGGGTCTGAGGATCTCATTTCGGTACCTAATGGCAGTCAGGCTACCTCTGGCGAGCACATGGAGGGCTTTGCGCCCCCCCAAAGAAATGCCACCCCACACCATTACTGACCCACCGCCATCCCGGTCATGCTGGAAGATGTTACATGCAGCAGAACGTTCTCCACGGGGTCTCCAGACTCTGTCACATCTGTCACATGTGCTCAGTGTGAACCTGCTTTCATCTGTGAAGAGCACAGGGCGCCAGTGGCGAATTTGCCAATCTTGGTGTTCTCTGGCAAATGCTTGAGCAGACACATGCACATTTGTGGCCTGCTGAAGGTCATTTTGCAGGGCTCTGGCAGTGCTCCTCCTGCTCCTCTTTGCACAAAGGCGGAGGTAGCGGTCCTGCTGCTGGTTTGTTGCCCTCCTACAGCCTCCTCCACGTCTACTGATGTACTGGCCTTTCTCCTGGTAGCGCCTCCATGCTCTGGACACTACACTGACAGACACAGCACACCTTCTTGCCACAGCTCGCATTGATGTGCCATGATGTGCCAGCTTGCATTGATGTGCCTGGATAAGCTGCACTACCTGAGCCACTTGTGTGGGTTGTAGACTCCGTCTCATGCTACCACTAGAGTGAAAGCACCGCCAGCATTCAAAACTGACCAAAACATCAGCCAGGAAGCATAGGAACTGAGAAGTGGTCTGTGGTCACCACTCCTTTATTGCCTATAATTTCCACCTGTTGTCTATTCCATTTGCACAACAGCATGTGAAATGTATTGTCAATCAGTGTTGCTTCCTAAGTGAACAGTTTGATTTCACAGAAGTGTAATTGACTTGGAGTTACATTGTGTTGTTTAAGTGTTCCCTTTATTTTTTTTGAGCAGTGTATATATAGTATTCTTTTTTGTCCATGTTGTCCATGAGTTTCTAGTAGAGAAAAAAGCCTAATTAATGAAACAAGCATCTAATCAACAATGGCACTCTTTCAACTATTGTCATTTTCTTCACAACTTCTGCCAGTTTGATGCCAAAACACTGACAACAAATACTGTACATATTGACATAGTAAAATAAATAAAATGGTATAAAAAAAGGACAAAGGATATTTCATTCTGAAACCACCATATTAATCACCAATGGTATTCACTACGTTTATATTTAGGATCATGTTTTACAGCTATGTTATTCTTTTATTTTTCTTATTATTTCATATATTTGACATGCTATAAGGCCACACAGAGGGCCAGAGATCATTACAGACACCTGTGAAAATCTTGAGTACCCAAAAGGGCCACTGGATGTCTTGTAATAGATTACATACGATCCTTGAAAGATATCACAATTCTGGTAGTTTACTGGTACATTTCCTACGTTTCCAGTAATATATCCTCCCTTGGCAACCTTACATACTATACAATATTTTTCTTCTTCTTTAAATTGTATTGACAGACTGCATCCAACTGAAAGGTGCATACACCGCCACCTACTGTACTGGAGTGTGAGGTGCATACAACGCCACCTACTGTACTGGAGTGTGTTTCTAACCAAATCAAATAAACCCCTACTCACCTCACTACTACCATCCCCCCACCCAAAATACCACCCAAATCCCATCCCCGTCCAACTCTTACCCTAGAAAACAAACTCTCCCTTTCTACATCATAAAATTCACAATATAATACTACATGTTCAACCATTTACTTTACCATAAACGCATCACAAATTCCAGTACCACGCTTCCCTATCAATTGCAAAGAAGAATTAAATCCCATGTACCCTAATCTCATCCTAGATAACATAACGTTGTCTCTTCTGTTCCCACTACAAGACATTATCGCTCGTACAGATGTCCTTGTACTATAAAAATGTCTCCCTTAATTAATTGCATCTCATTGCTTCTGCCAGCAATCCAACTCAGTATTTTGTATTTAAAGTCATTATCGTCATTATTTCTATCCATAAATCCTCACATACTGATTTTCCCAGATCTTAGACAGCAAAAAACTGATGCAGAATTTGAACATGTTGCTATTCTTCTTAGTTGCACTTCCTCTATCCATTGTAATCCAATAATTATCACGACTAATTATATATATATATACATATATATATATACACACACTGCTCAAAAAAATAAAGGGAACACTAAAATAACACATCCTAGATCTGAATTAATTAAATATTCTTATTAAATACTTTTTTCTTTACATAGTTGAATGTGCTGACAACAAAATCACACAAAAATGATCAATGGAAATCAAAGGTATCAACCCATGGAGGTCTGGATTTGGAGTCACACTCAAAATTAAAGTGGAAAACCACACTACAGGCCGGTCCAACTTTGATGTAATGTCCTTAAAACAAGTCAAAATGAGGCTCAGTAGTGTGTGTGGCCTCCACGTGCCTGTATGACCTCCCTACAACGCCTGGGCATGCTCCTGATGAGGTGGCGGATGGTCTCCTGAGGGATCTCCTCCCAGACCTGGACTAAAGCATCCACCAACTCCTGGACAGTCTGTTGGTGGATGGAGCGAGACATGATGTCCCAGATGTGCTTAATTGGATTCAGGTCTGGGGAACGGGCGGGCCAGTCCATAGCATCAATGCCTTCTTCTTGCAGGAACTGCTGACACACTCCAGCCACGAGGTCTAGCATTGTCTTGCATTAGGAGGAACCCAGGGCCAACCGCACCAGCGTATGGTCGCACAAGGGGTCTGAGGATCTCATCTCGGTACCTAATGGCAGTCAGGCTACCTCTAGCGAGCACATGGAGGGCTGTGTGGCCCCCCAAAGAAATGCCACCCCACACCATGACTGACCCACCGCCAAACCGGTCATGCTGGAAGATGTTGCAGGCAGCAGAACGTTCTCCACGGCGTCTCCAGACTCTGTCACATCTGTCACATGTGCCCAGTGTGAACCTGCCTTCATTTGTGAAGAGCACAGGGCACCTGTGGCGAATTTGCCAATCTTGGTGTTCTCTGGAAAATGCTTGAGCAGACACATGCACATTTGTGGCCTGCTGGAGGTCATTTTGCAGGGCTCTGGCAGTGCTCCTCCTGCTCCTCCTTGCACAAAGGCGGAGGTAGCGGTCCTGCTGCTGGGTTGTTGCCCTCCTACGGCCTCCTCCACGTCTCCTGATGTACTGGCCTGTCTCCTGGTAGTGCCTCCATGCTCTGGACACTACACTGACAGACACAGCACACCTTCTTGCCACAGCTCGCATTGATGTGCCATGATGTGCCAGCTCGCATTGATGTGCCTGGATACTATACAATATTTTTCTTCTTCTTTAAATTGTATTGACAGACTGCATCCAACTGAAAGGTGCATACAACGCCACCTACTGTACTGGAGTGTGAGGCCTGTGTTTCTAACCAAATCAAATAAACCCCTACTCACCTCACTACTACCATCCCCCCATCCAAAATACCACCCAAATCCCATCCCCGTCCAACTCTTACCCTAGAAAACAAACTCTCCCTTTCTACATCATAAAATTCACAATATAATACTACATGTTCAACCATTTACTTTACCATAAACGCATCACAAATTCCAGTACCACGCTTCCCTATCAATTGCAAAGAAGAATTAAATCCCATGTACCCTAATCTCATCCTAGATAACATAACGTTCTCTCTTCTGTTCCCACTACAAGACATTATCGCTCGTACAGATGTCCTTGTACTATAAAAATGTCTCCCTTAATTAATTGCATCTCATTGCTTCTGCCAGCAATCCAACTCAGTATTTTGTATTTAAAGTCAATATCGTCATTATTTCTATCCATAAATCCTCACATACTGATTTTCCCAGATCTTAGACGGCAAAAAACTGATGCAGAATTTGAACATGTTGCAGTTCTTCTTAGTTGCACTTCCTCTATCCATTGCAATCCAATAATTATCACGACTAATTGTACATATATATATATATATATATACACACTGCTCAAAAAAATAAAGGAAAACTAAATAACACATCTTAGATCTGAATGAATGAAATATTATTTTTTTAAACTTTTTTCTTTACATAGTTGAATGTGCTGACAACAAAATCACACAAAAATTATCAATGGAAATCAAATTTATCAACCCATGGAGGTCTGGATTTGGAGTCACACTCAAAATTAAAGTGGAAAACCACACTACAGGCTGATCCAACTTTAATGTAATGTCCTTAAAACAAGACAAAAATGAGGCTCAGTAGTGTGTGTGGCCTCCATGTGCCTGTATGACCTCCCTACAACGCCCGGGCATGCTCCTGATGAGGTGGCGGATGGTCTCCTGAGGGATCTCCTCCCAGACCTGGACTAAAGCATCCACCAACTCCTGGACAGTCTGTTGGTGGATGGAGCGAGACATGATGTCCCAGATGTGCTCAATTGGATTCAGGTCTGGGGAACGGGCGGGCCAGTCCATAGCATCAATGCCTTCCTCTTGCAGGAACTGCTGACACACTCCAGCCACATGAGGTCTAGCATTGTCCTGCATTAGGAGGAACCCAGGGCCAACCGCACCAGCATATGGTCTCACAAGGGGTCTGAGGATCTCATCTCGGTACCTAATGGCAGTCAGGCTATCTCTGGCGAGCACATGGAGGGCTGTGCGGCCCCCCAAAGAAATGCCACCCCACACCATGACTGACCCACCGCCAAACCGGTCATGCTGGAAGATGTTGCAGGCAGCAGAGGGATGAGTGTGAGAGTGATGACACCAAATTTAGCACACCTGCTCCCCATTCACACCTGAGACCTTGTAACACTAACGAGTCACATGACACCGGGGAGGGAAAATGGCTAATTGGGCCCAATTTGGACATTTTCACTTAGGGGTGTACTCACTTTTGTTGCCAGCGGTTTAGACATTAATGGCTGTGTGTTGAGTTATTTTGAGGGGACAGCAAATTTACACTGTTATACAAGCTGTACACTCACTACTTTACATTGTAGCAAAGTGTAATTTCTTCAGTCTTGTCACATGAAAAGATATACTCAAATATTTACAAAAATGTGAGGGGTGTACTCACTTTTGTGATATACTGTATATATATATATATATATATATTAAGGACACCACAGGTGGACTCCAATCAAGCTCTTTCAATAACATACAGTGCACTTGGAAAGACCCCTTCCCTTTTTACACATTTTCTTATGTTATAGCCTTATTCTAAAATTGATGAAATGTATGTGTTTCCTCATCAATATAAACACAATACTCCATAATGACAAAGCGAAAACAGTTTATTTTTATTTTAGCAATGTCCATTAGAAGTAAAAAGAGAAATACCTTATTATTACATAAGTATTCAGACCCTTTGCTATAAGATTTGAAATTGAGCTCAGGTGCATCCTGTTTCCATTGATCATTCTTGAGATGTTTCTACAACTTGATTGTAGTCCACCTGTGGTAAATTTAATTGATTGGACATGATTTGGAAAGGCACACACCTGTCTATATAAGGTCCAACATTTGACAGTGCATGTCAGATCAAAAACCATGCCTTGAAGTCAAAGGAATTGTCTGTAGAGCTCTGAGAATGGATTGTGACGAGACACAGATCTGGGGAAGGGTACAAAAAATGTCTGCAGCATTGCAGGTCCCCAAGAACACAGTGGCCTCCATCATTTTTAAATGGAAGAAGTATGGAACCACCAAGACTCTGCAATCGGGAAAGAAGGGCCTTGGTCATCAAGGTGATCAAGAGCCCGATGGTCACTCTGACAGAGCTCCTCTGTGGAGATGGGAGAACCTTCCAGAAGTACAACCATCTCTCCAACACTCCAACAATCAGGCCTTTATGGTAGAGTGGCCAGACAGAAGCCACTCCTCTGTAAAAGGCACATGACGCATGGTGGCAGCATCATGATGTGGCAATGTTTTTCAGCGGCAGGGACTGGGAGATTAGTCAGAATCGAGTGAAAGATGAACGGAGCAAAATACAGGGAGATCCTTGATGAAAACCTGCTCAGGACCTCAGATTGGGGCGAAGGTCCACCTTCCAACAGGACAACGACCCTAAGCACACAGAAAAGACAACGAAGGAGTGGCTTTGGGACAAGTCTCTGAATGTCCTTGAGTGGCCCAGAGCCCAGACTGAACCCGATCGAACCTCTCTGGTGAGCCGTGAAAATAGCTGTGCAGCGACGCTCCCCATCCAACCTGACAGAGCTTGAGAGGATCTGCAGAGAAGAATGGGAGAAGCTCCCCAAATATACAGTGCCTTGCGAAAGTATTCGGCCCCCTTGAACTTTGCGACCTTTTGCCACATTTCAGGCTTCAAACATAAAGATATAAATCTGTATTTTTTTGTGAAGAATCAACAACAAGTGGGACACAATCATGAAGTGGAACGACATTTATTGGATATTTCAAACTTTTTTTAAAAATCAAAAACTGAAAAATTGGGCGTGCAAAATTATTCAGCCCCCTTAAGTTAGTACTTTGTAGTGCCACCTTTTGCTGCGATTACAGCTGTAAGTCGCTTGGGGTATGTCTCTATCAATTTTGCACATCGAGAGACTGACATTTTTTCCCATTCCTCCTTGCAAAACAACTCGAGCTCAGTGAGGTTGGATGGAGAGCATTTGTGAACAGCAGTTTTCAGTTCTTTCCACAGATTCTCGATTGGATTCAGGTCTGGACTTTGACTTGGCCATTCTAATACCTGGATATGTTTATTTTTTAACCATTCCATTGTAGATTTTGCTTTATGTTTTGGATCATTGTCTTGTTGGAAGACAAATCTCCGTCCCAGTCTCAGGTTTTTTGCAGACTCCATCAGTTTTTCTTCCAGAATGGTCCTGTATTTGGCACCATCCATCTTCCCATCAATTTTAACCATCTTCCCTGTCCCTGCTGAAGAAAAGCAGGCCCAAACCATGATGCTGCCACCACCATGTTTGACAGTGGAGATGTGTGTTCAGGGTGATGAGCTGTGTTGCTTTTACGCCAAACATAACGTTTTGCATTGTTGCCAAAAAGTTCAATTTTGGTTTCATCTGACCAGAGCACCTTCTTCCACATGTTTGGTGTCTCCCAGGTGGCTTGTGGCAAACTTTAAACTACACTTTTTATGGATATCTTTAAGAAATGGCTTTCTTCTTGCCACTCTTCCATAAAGGCCAGATTTGTGCAATATACGACTGATTGTTGTCCTATGGACAGAGTCACCCACCTCAGCTGTAGATCTCTGCAGTTCATCCAGAGTGATCATGGGCCTCTTGGCTGCATCTCTGATCAGTCTTCTCCTTGTATGAGCTGAAAGTTTAGAGGGACGGCCAGGTCTTGGTAGATTTTCAGTGGTCTGATACTCCTTCCATTTCAATATTATCGCTTGCACAGTGCTCCTTGGGATGTTTAAAGCTTGGGAAATCTTTTTGTATCCAAATCCGGCTTTAAACTTCTTCACAACAGTATCTCGGACCTGCCTGGTGTGTTCCTTGTTCTTCAAGATGCTCTCTGCGCTTTTAACGGACCTCTGAGACTATCACAGTGCAGGTGCATTTATACGGAGATTTGATTACACACAGGTGGATTGTATTTATCATCATTAGTCATTTAGGTCAACATTGGATCATTCAGAGATCCTCACTGAACTTCTGGAGAGAGTTTGCTGCACTGAAAGTAAAGGGGGCTGAATAATTTTGCATGCCCAATTTTTCAGTTTTTGATTTGTTAAAAAAGTTTGAAATATCCAATAAATGTCATTCCACTTCATGATTGTGTCCCACTTGTTGTTGATTCTTCACAAAAAAATACAGTTTTATATCTTTATGTTTGAAGCCTGAAATGTGGCAAAAGGTCGCAAAGTTCAAGGGGGCCGAATACTTTCACAAGGCACTGTAGGTGTGCCAAGGTTGTAGAGTCAATCCCAAGAAGACTGTAATCACTGCCAAAGGTGTTTCAACAAAGTACTGAGTAAAGAGTCTGAATACTTATGTAAATGTGATTTCAGTTGTTTTTTCATAAATTTGCACCCACAACTTTTTTTTTTTTTTGTCATTATTGGTTATTGTGTGTGGATTGATGAGGGGATTAAAACAATTTGATCAATTTTGGAATAAAGCTATAACGTAACAAAATCTGGTAAAAGTTAAGGTCTCTGAATACTTTCATAAGGCACTGTATATATAAAGTGTGTAAAACAGTATGTAAACATTTATTCAAGTGACCAGTGTTCAATGACTCTATGTACATAGGGCAGCACTCTCTAAGGTGCAGGGTAAAGTACTGGGTGGTAGCCGGCTAGAACAGTGACTCAGGTTCAGGGCAGGGTACTGGGCGGTGGCCGGCTAGTGGTGGCTGTTTAACAGTCTGATGGCCTGGAGATAGAAGCTGTTTATCAATGCATCTCGGCTAGTCCTTCCTTTCCTGAATCCACTGAGATGGACACGAAACCCTTATGGTCCAGATAATACAACAATCTACCCACAATCAACTTTTCCATTAGTTTACAGAGATTTGATGTCATTGCAATGGGTCTATAATTCGCAGGACTGGATGGATCTTTACCAGACTTCACAAAAGGCAACACCACAACATGTTTCCTTCCTAATGACAGCACTCCTATTGTCCATGTTTTGTTAAATAAATCTAAATATTTCCCAGAACTTCTGTAGGCAGATGTTTAAACATAACGTAGCATAATCGATTCTCGCCTGGCCCTCCAGAGCCCATGTCAATTCAAACATGGTGAATTCAGCGTCCTGTGATTCTCTTTAAAAAATAAAAAAAATGCTTATTATTTTCCAATTAAAAATACATTTAAAAAGACAGCAATACAAACATTGACATTCATTGTACATTGTACTGTTGAATGGGATGGCCAATTTAGAGGACAAAACAAAACTTAACTCACACATACATACACAAAATAAAACAAAATCCTATTAGGTGGTACATGTATAAGAAGACAGCAGATAGTCATTACAAGCAGTGTAGTTAAGCCTGAAATAAATATTGAGTGGAGTACAGCACAGAGTAGCAGCAGATCATCAACCCAGTTATGAAGCAGGACTAGACCATTTATCTAGTATCGGCTGCCATATTTTGTAAAACACTGGACTTCTATTGGAGGTGTTGTATCGTATCTTTTCCATATGTATTACATTCCCTAAATCCCGTAACCACATTTCAAAGGTAGGTACAGTCTCCAGTTTCCAAAATTGCAATATGAGCCGATCAATGGATCTGGGGCTATAACTCCATCGAAGGCTTTAGATAAGTAATCAAAGATGAGAGCCCAGTAAGCATGTAATTTAGGACATGTCCAGAATAAGTGGGTCAACATCTCCTCATCCTGCTTGCACCTCTCACACAGTGGTGAGGTGTCCAGGAATATTTTATGCAGTTTCACTTTAGAGTAATGTAACCTGTGTATCACCTTAAACTGTACAAGGTTGTGCCTGGCATTCACTGAACTGTGGGTTATATTCCTGAGAGCTTCTACCCAGTCCTCATCTGAGATTTCTGAACCAAGTTATTGTTCCCAAACCCTTTTAATGGTATCTGTGGATACCTCTATGTCGGCCTGTAACATAATACAGTCTAGAGACTGGCCCTTTTGAATGGGGTTTGACAAGGATCAGGCTACCTAATGTAGGATTATTTGGCTTAATGCCATTCTGTGGGATATGTGTCCTTAAGAAATTCCTGATTTGGAGGTATCTGAAAAAAATGTGTTGTTGGCATGTTGAACTTTCCCTGTAATTGTTGAAATGAAGCTAACTGGCCCTCCATGTATAAATGACCAATTACCAATAAATGACCACTGTGAAAACACCATATCATCCAATGCAGGGTGGAAAGCATGATTCAGGCAAATCGGGCAGTCAATGGATTTGATTGATTTATTTCACCTTCATTTAACCAGGGAGGCAAGTTCTCATTTACAATTGCGACCTGGCCAAGATAAAGCAATGCAGTTCGACACATACAGTACAACAACACAGAGTTACACATGGAGTAAAACAAACATACAGTCAATAATACAGTAGAAAAATAAGTCAATATACAATGTGAGCAAGTGAGGTGAGATAAGGGAGCTAAAT
The DNA here is from genome assembly GCF_021184085.1 of Oncorhynchus gorbuscha. Classification (NCBI taxonomy): domain Eukaryota; kingdom Metazoa; phylum Chordata; class Actinopteri; order Salmoniformes; family Salmonidae; genus Oncorhynchus; species Oncorhynchus gorbuscha. The sequence goes on along the minus strand of NC_060177.1, from coordinate 55,359,092 downwards.
GCAACAAAAAAAGGCCATGGTGGCAAAGTAAATTCAATATAGCAAGTAAAACACTGGAATGGTTGATTTGTAGTGGAAGAATGTGCAAAGTAGAGATATAAATAATGGGGTGCAAAGGAGCAAAATAAATAAATAAATAAATTCATTAATACAGTAGGGAAAGAGGTAGTTGTTTGGGCTAAATTATAAATGGGCTATGTACAGGTGCAGTAATCTGTGAGCTGCTTTGACAGCTGGTGCTTAAAGCTAGTGAGGGAGATAAGTGTTTCCAGTTTCAGAGATTTTTGTAGTTCATTCAAGTCATTGGCAGCAGAGAACTGGAAGGAGAGGCGGCCAAAGAAATAATTCATTTTGGGGGTAGACCAGAGAGATATACCTGCTGGAGCGAGTGCGACAGGTGGGTGCTGCTATGGTGACCAGCGAGCTGAGATAAGGGGGGGACTTTACCTAGCAGGGTCTTGTAGCTGACTTGGAGCCAGTGGGTTTGGCGACGAGTATGAAGCGAGGGCCAGCCAACGAGAGCGTACAGGTCGCAGTGGTGGGTAGTCTATGGGGCTTTGGTGACAAAACGGATGACACTGTGATAGACTGCATCCAATTTATTGAGTAGGGTATTGGAGGCTATTTTGTAAATGACATCGCCGAAGTCAAGGATTGGTAGGATGGTCAGTTTTACAAGGGTATGTTTGGCAGCATGAGTGAAGGATGCTTGGATGCGAAATAGGAAGCCAATTCTAGATTTAACTTTGGATTGGAGATGTTTGATGTGAGTCTGGAAGGAGAGTTTACAGTCTAACCAGACACCTAGGTATTTGTAGTTGTCCACATATTTTAAGTCAGAGCAGTCCAGAGTAGTGATGTTGGACAGGCGGGCAGGTGCAGGCAGCGATCGGTTGAAGAGCATGCATTTAGTTTTACTTGTACTTAAGAGCAATTGGCATTGAAGCTCGCCTGGAGGGTTGTTAACACAGTTTCCAAAGAAGGGCCAGAAGTATACAGAATGGATATACATATGCATATACTATATTCCTGGCGTGAGTAGCAGGGCGCGAAAATTCGCAGCTTCCTTGAGAGGTTAAATAAAGTTTGATTTAGTTCTATTTTCTGTTTGAGATTGAGATGTAAATCCACCATATAAACTATTAATTTGTAGACAAACTGGAATTAAAGCAGAAGACACATCTCCTTCAAATGTTGATATTTGGTTGTACTGATTACATTACATGTAAGGTTACTTAGGTTCCTGGTCATTATTTGGCGTATGATTCAGTATCTGAAATCCCCAGAATTTCTTTGGCTGCCTTCACAACTTCCATTATTCGTCCAGTCCTGCTCTTGCGTACAGCACTCATATTGATTGACCTAAACAAGAAGGCTAAGAAATGTACATGATTTACAACCATAGTTTTCTCTGTAACCAAGCATTTATGCTCGCATGTCACATTGACAGTAGGCTGAGGCGCTTACGGGCCTCCTTGGAGCAGTCACTGTCTGCCGATATTCTGGAGCCAGAGCATTTTGAACAATGGGTTTGCCGGTCACTTTTCCAGCAGCCTCAGCAGAAGATGCATTATTTCTTATTTTGTACCTCCACGCTTCCATGACCTTTTGTGGTACTCCGTCAGTATTGCAACACTAACATCAGGCCCACATTTGCCACACAGCATTTATCCCAATGCATCTTGTTCCTGTTCAATTTATCGTGTTTTTGGAATTATTATCGATATCAATTGCATTACCGCTACCACCTAAACTATCCGCCATGCCGATCCGTCACAGTACAGTTGTGCTCTGTCGCATCCACAAGCTTCCTCCTTCCTTGAACTTAGCTTGCTAGTAGCTGCCCAACCGCTTCCTTCCCTATACAATCTTTGGCGAAACTATCACTCATGTAGTTGTGCGCCTGGGCATGAAATTAGTCACTTTATCGTGAAAAAATGGCATTTGGCGCCAGATTGATTCGCCTAAGCTTGTCACAGAAAGCTAGTTTTATCATTTAATGACAAATAGTAGTAATATATATATATTTTACTATGATGGCATTGGCATCTCATCTACACAGAACTTTGTCCAAGGCAAAGCCACGTGGGTTATCTGGAGCTTGAAAACACTTCAGGATATATCCATTTGAATTCATTCACTCTTTGAAGATCCCCCTTTTGATTTAATCGAAACCTTCTATACATATCTGCCAATTGTAGAAGTGCTCAGAAAGTGACATTCAAAATATTCAAGAGATAAAGGTGCTCAAAGTTGACCTATTTTGCATACCCCACCACTACCATGAGACATCCATTTCTACATCGCTGGAAAAGATAAACGGTTGAGATTTAAATAACTTAAAAGCTTAAAAACGGAGTCGTCAAACTATTTGACAATTATTTATTTTTTCCCCCAATTTTTTTATATGAAAATGTGTAATTTATTAACCTTATCATCAATGATGTAAAACCGCTTTTTGTTGTAGCTTAGACCTTATTTTACATCATGAAGTGAAAATCATTTTGAAATCATTTTGTCTTGTGCCCGCCATCAGTTGAGACACAACTCTTGAATACAGGGTGGGTGTCATGTTTTGGCTGATAAATGTATGAAAATGGGAATACAATTGACATTTTCAAATGGTACCACAAAGATGGTTGGAGGGCCAAATATCAGAGAATGTTGACTTGAATGGGAATATACTGTTATTTTAAATTATACTGTCAATCCTCCATAGGAAACCTATTGTAATCATGGAAATCTACATAATAGAATAGACATGACCATTTAATTTGACATTCGACGGTGGGTGGACCGGTGGCCATCTTTCTGGTAGTAATTAAAAGGTAAAAGTTCAATTCAATTTCAATGGTGTACTAGCTAAATTGCAGGGATTTGAGGGATCGGTCCATTCTATAAATGATATTTCTATGATTTAAATGACACCCACCCTGTATTCGAGATCCTATTGTGTCTCAACTGATGGCGGGCACAACAGAAAATCCTCAGATATTGTAAAGTAGGTTCTAAGCTACAACATATGCAAATATGGGTTTGTTTTGTTGAGTTTATGTGTTTTTAGATAATTGACGTTAGAGGTTGAAAAATGTCATAATAAAAAATAAAAACAAAGAAATTATGCAAAATAGTTTGACAACCTTGTTTGTAAGCTTTTAATACATATAAAACTCAACTGTTTATGTTTTCCAGTGATTGAAGACATGGATATCTCATGGTATGGTGGGATATGCAAAATGGGTCAACTATGAGCACCTTTATCTACTAAATGTTTTGGCATTCAGGTCCAAAAGGTCGCTTTCTGACCACTTCTTCCATGAGAAAACATGTATAGAAGGTTTTGTTGAAATCAAAAGGGATACTGTTAAAAAGTGATTGAATTCCAATGGATTCACCCTTCACTGTAACAATGGACATGTAGCCTATTTGTCTCATCACCATAGCCTACAACTATTAACTGTTGCCTAAACCTCTGGAGTTATGTTCAATTGAAGTATGCTAGAGCCCAATACAGACCAAAGCATAGACCTACGGGAATCCATAGCCTGCAGTTCCAAACTTTCTAAAAGCATTACTATTTTTTTCAGCCCAGTGCATGAAGGGAAATAAATTGCTCAATGCTTTTTATGTTTTCTTTTACAGTGCTCAAATGCTCATACTGTAGAGGCCACCTCACCACTCTGTAGACAGATATGTTTTAATTGGTGAATGTTTCTCTAACTAAGATGTTTTCGAGATGCTATCTGCTCTAGAGGCTCATTAAAAGAACCATAACAAGTCTGCCAGTCCACTGAGATTCTTTGAGTATATTTGAGATAATATGACAACTCTATCTTGACTACACAGTATTAGCAGGACACAATCAATCACAAATGCAGGTTAAACAGCACAGCTGAAATGCAGAATTGGTAGCCATAGTTACTACCAGCAGCCAGAGATCATACTCCCTCTCTCTCTCTGTTTAACACCTATGCAGGTCAAAGAACCTTGACATATGACACAATATAGTATTCAGGTAAGTTAATCTCATGGGCCAGATATTGAAACAGTAATCATGGTGGAGATAGTGGCAGCGAGGCCCGAGATCAACTGCGGTCTCCTCGTGATGAGTTCAGGTGTCTTGTGGCCCTACCCCCATCCCTGGTCCTGTGGTAGCGCAGAGTGAAGACTCTGTACCACACACCCTCTGGTGACAGGGCCGGACTACCACATCTGAGGGTTGGGGGGACACTTACTTCCTGTAACTTCCTGCAATTCTACAGATTTGCCATAGTATTAAATAGTTTATTCATAATTAACATCTTGTGTTGTGTGCTTATTATTTTACCATTGAAATGTTCAAGGCTATTTTGAGACCTTAAGGACCCTCAGGTATGTCCATCTTTTTGTGAGAAATTACACTAGTCACTCAAAACATTTATAAGTATTTATAGGGGCGGTTTTGCAGACAGAGTTTAATTTAAAATCAGGACTAGGCTAATTCTACTTAAATTAATCCAGTTTAAAAACAATCTTTCTTAGTTTCTAAACATAGTAGAGTCCCAGACCAAGGTAAGTAAAGGACTAACCGGTTAATCTTTGTGAAGCCTGATTAGATTAATGATGAAGACTTGGTGCTGACCTGAGGATGCGTCAAAACTCCAATACCCTTAAGCGTCAGTACAGAGACAAAGTGGAATCTCAATTCAATGGCTCAGACACAAGAGGCATGTGGCAGGGTCTACAGTCAATCACGGACTACAAGATGAAATCCAGCCCAGTCACGGACCAGGATGTCTTGCTCCCAGGCAGACTAAATAACTTTTTTGCCCGATCCGAGGCCTGCAACGGAAACATGCGGTCTCTCCTTCACTGCAGCCGAGGTGGGTAAAGACATTTAAACGTGTTAACCCTCGCAAGGCTGCAGGCCCAGACGGCATCCCCAGCCGCGCCCTCAGAGCATGCGCAGACCAGCTGGCCGGTGCGTTTACGGACATATTCAATCAATCCCTATACCAGTCTGCTGTTCCCACATGCTTCAAGAGGGCCACCATTGTCACTGTTCCCAAGAAAGCTAAGGTAACTGAGCTAAACGACTACCGCCCCGTAGCACTGACTTCCGTCAACATGAAGTGCTTTGAGAGACTAGTCAAGGACCATATCACCTCCACCCTACCTGACACCCTAGACCCACTCCAATTTGCTTACCGCCCAAATAGGTCCACAGACGATGCAATCTCAACCACACTGCACACTGCCCTAACCCACCTGGACAAGAGGAATACCTATGTGAGAATGCTGTTCATCGACTACAGCTCGGCATTCAACACCATAGTACCCTCCAAGCTCGTCATCAAGACCCTGGGTCTCGACCCCGCCCTGTGCAACTGGGTACTGGACTTCCTGACGGGCCGCCCCCAGGTGGTGAGGGTAGGCAACAACATCTCCTCCCCGCTGATCCTCAACACGGGGGCCCCACAAGGGTGCGTTCTGAGCCCTCTCCTGTACTCCCTGTTCACCCACGACTGCGTGGCCACGCACGCCTCTAACTCAATCATCAAGTTTGCGGACGACACAACAGTGGTAGGCTTGATTACCAACAACGACGAGACGGCCTACAGGGAGGAGGTGAGGGCCCTTGGAGTGTGGTGTCAGGAAAATAACCTCACACTCAACGTCAACAAAACTAAGGAGATGATTGTGGACTTCAGGAAACAGCAGAGGGAACACCCCCCTATCCACATCGATGGAACAGTAGTGGAGAGGGTAGCTAGTTTTAAGTTCCTCGGCATACACATCACAGACAAACTGAATTGGTCCACTCACACTGACAGCGTCGTGAAGAAGGCGCAGCAGCGCCTATTCAACCTCAGGAGGCTGAAGAAATTCGGCTTGTCACCAAAAGCACTCACAAACTTCTACAGATACACATTCGAGAGCATCCTGGCGGGCTGTATCACCGCCTGGTACGGCAACTGCTCCGCCCTCAACCGTAAGGCTCTCCAGAGGGTAGTGAGGACTGCACAACGCATCACCGGGGGCAAACTACCTGCCCTCCAGGACACCTACACCACCCGTTGTTACAGGAAGGCCATAAAGATCATCAAGGACATCAACCACCCGAACCACTGCCTGTTCACCCCGCTATCATCCAGAAGGCGAGGTCAGTACAGGTGCATCAAAGCTGGGACCGAGAGACTGAAAAACAGCTTCTATCTCAAGGCCATCAGACTGTTAAACAGCCACCACTAACATTGAGTGGCTGCTGCCAACACACTGTCATTGACACTGACCCAACTCCAGCCATTTTAATAATGGGAATTGATGGGAAATGATGTAAATATATCACTAGCCACTTTAAACAATGCTACCTTATATGTTACTTACCCTACATTATTCATCTCATATGCATATGTATATACTGTACTCTACATCATCGACTGCATCCTTATGTAACACATGTATCACTAGCCACTTTAACTATGCCACTTTGTTTACTTTGTCTACACACTCATCTCATATGTATATACTGTACTCGATACCATCTACTGTATGCTGCTCTGTACCATCACTCATTCATATATCCTTATGTACATGTTCCTTATCCCCTTACACTGTGTATAAGACAGTAGTTTTGGAATTGTTAGTTAGATTACTTGTTGGTTATCACTGCATTGTCGGAACTAGAAGCACAAGCATTTCGCTACACTCGCATTTAACATCTGCTAACCATGTGTATGTGACAAATAAAATTTGATTTGATTCGATTTGGATAGGACACTAATACATAAGCATCGTGTGGAATTGCAGAGAGTCACTTAAATCAAACACGGGACATAGGTAAAAGAGAAGGTTCAAAGAATATCTGTGACTTTGAAAAAAATCCTCTTGAAGCAAATTGTGTCAAACCACCCAATTATCGAGAGCAAACAGCATGATTCATCAACAGAAAACAAGAAAAGAAAAACAAGACCTCCATTTGTAATGAATTCAACTCAAATGAAAAGTAAACAAAACAACTTCAGGTAAGATACTGTATTTATTGTTGGCTCACTTTTACAAATCAGAGTCACTTTGAAATGTTAGTTTTTGTGTGTAACAACAAAGTGGGACCTAAATGTATTTTTGGACAGAAATGTAACACAAACAATATCATACATAATTACTAATATCATTTCTATATTGTCGTCTTTCTAAGGTCCTGTGGAAAAACATAAAAATCTACTTAATGACAAATGCTGTTGCTTGTAAGGGAGCGTTTCAAGACTGGTAAGACCAAACATGAGCTGAAAGACTTGTTGACCGGGATCATCGATAGCCAGTAGCTCCTGGAAGGTATGCCTGATGATTTTGTACTGTTCCAATCCTCATTTGGTAGGACACATTCATTCAACAAGTGCAATCCCCAGAATATGTAATGTTGTCAGTCATCTCTTGCACTCCCATACTAAAAATGATGTAATGAACTTAACTCTTGAAGACATAATGTTCTCCAATGCAGCAATGTAATCATTTTCTAGAGGCATATGACCACCGTCGCTTGGATGGGACTTGTCATAACAGAATGGACAGCCAACGACATCTGCCGCAGTCAGGACAGAGGATCGTGTCACTAACCCGGGACGGAGGGCACAGAAAAAGAGGCTGAGAGCATGCATGAGAAACTGGCCACGGCATTTCATGAGCTCAAACCGATGTATTTAAAAGAGCACGATATGAAGACGCAAATCCTTCCTGTTGAGTTGACTATGGAGGAGAGAAACATGAAGCATCAGCAGTACCAATGATCTTCTCCAACCAGCACCAGTTCGAGGTCCCGATATTTCCATTTGTGAATGATTCTTTTTTCGTTTTCAATCCATGGCTATTGTTTGTTTCAATCACTTGAGCTATCTTTATTGTGAGAAGTGCTGAATAGCAAAAGCATCTCTGCAGGGCTTATCCATTTCTGCTGGCTTTTCCATGGGAACATCTGCATCATCCTCATCTTCAATACGATGATCTGGATAGCCATGCGGTTTGAGGTAATTGTGAAGCTGTTGCAATTAAGACAATGCAGCATCTATCTTCTAGGTTGAAGGCGCCAATGTGTTGCCGAGACACTGGAAACAACTCTTCCATACACCAAACATGCGCTCCACTACACCTCTGGTGTGGATATGAGTTTGTTTGTACCGTTATTGCTCAGGTTCTATTGGATGAAGATAGAGGGTGAACAAGTTGGTCTGTGCCCACCCACTGTCACCAAGTATGACTCCACTACTGTATGTTGTCCTCCTTCAAACTGAGCGTACAGAGGAGTTTTGGAAAATCCTTGAGTAATGCGTTGCACCTTTCCAACGTGCAACAATGTTGGAGAACTTCAAATTGGGAGTGCACACACTTTGTACATGTTATTGAAAACCAGTTTTTAAGATTCCTGTACATCTCAGAATCTGCTGTAGAGGGACACGATGGGGAAATGACATCCATCTATACAGCCAATATTTATAGGACTCCACCTTGTAGTTGGCTTGGGCAGCAGTATCGGGGAACTTGACGTAACTGTCTTTCAGGTCACATACACTGTAGCATTGCACATACACTCTAGCATTGCTATTCTGAATAGTTGGTTCACTTACACAACATAACTGTCCTGTTTCACGATGAAAGGTTCCAGATGCCAAAAACCTCATGGTGGTCAGTACTTGTAGGGAAGGGCCTTCCCCAAAGAGTCAAATGAAAGCCTTGCTCAAGCAAACAAATATCAGCTGCATTTTCTTTGTACATATGGAAATGGTCACAGAAATGGATTTAATCAAAATCATTCAGTGGGTTGCTCCGGTCATTAACTGCACTTCTGTTCGGTCTCGGTGGTGCTCTGTAATCATCATTGAAATAGTCCAGGTAATCCATTTCCAAGGTCAAGTTTGGGGTCAACATCCATTAATCTGAAGTTAAACCTGCCTCTGGCCTGGTTTCATTTAAGCCTTCATTTAAAAGCCTTCATTTAACTCTAATCGTCCTTCTGGAAATCAGACAATTTAAATCTAGACTAGGGCAAGTTTGAGACCATTTTAAACTATGTCTGAGAAATGCAGTTAGTCCAGTTTAAAAAGTGCAATTTAGTCTAGGATTAGGCTTAATCTGGGTTTTGTGAAACCGACTCACTTATAAAGTATAAATAGTCCACACTCTCGACCAGGCCACGTAAACAGAACATGATCAGTAAATGGTTTATAATGACTTATATGAATGAAGTAAGGATGAATAAAGGAAAAAACTATTTTCTAATCCATTATAAATGCTTTATTGCTTGGAGTTATTAAGTGCTACCAATTTTTCAGATATTCTGTACATTTTGCCATGAGCCTGAGACAACATTTTTAAAACAAATTTTCTGAAATTCTACACATTTTGCAATGGCTTATGACATGTTCATATGCTATTTTTTTTTTTGGGGGGGGGGTGATGGCATGGGCATATGTAGGACTTCCGAACAATTGTAAAAAGCCTGGCCACAAGTAGTAGGCTTGTCAAGCAACACATCTTTACAGAAATACACAGTTCTTGGTAGTCTCCCTGCCTAACCTTTTCTTTGTGCCATCTTTAACCTAAGTGTACTCTATACAGTAATCGGATTCATTGGTGCATAACATTTTGTCATTGAAGAGGCATCCTTGATTTTGTTGAATACATCAGATAAAATAAGATCATGAACAACGATGACAGAACACCATCATACAAGTATAAATGGTTATCAACTCCCCAATTTCAGAAGAGCAATGATGTGAAATGTCAAATATAAAAGGTTTGATTGAAGAGTAGTGAATCAACATGAGTAGTGAATCAACATGAGTAGTGAATCAACATGAGTAGTGAATCAACATGAGTAGTGAATCAACATGAGTAGTGAATCAACATGAGTAGTGAATCAACATGAGTAGTGAATCAACATGTCAAATACAACTAACATCAACTTGAAAGGCACTCGCTCACACTGTGTACACGCACTCACCATTGACAACCTCTCAATATTTTCATTCACACCACCGACATAATTGTATTAAAAGAGCTCAATCTTGGTTTGTGCATCTTGGGGGGGGGGCACAACATAACAATGGTTAAAAAGCAGGTCCTTCTCCATCACAGAGAATCGCTCACAATGGCTGCATTATTTAATTTTCCCGGGGTAACAAGTAGGCAGAGTTTGCACATTTTCTACAATTTATTTGTGAAATCTGGCTCACCAGCTAGAAAGAATACTCCCAATCACATCCAGAAAGTCACTAATGACTGCCACAGTGGGGAGCCCTGCTCAAATCACCTAGGGAGACCTGAGAGGTACAGTAAGCCTTGGTTTTGGTTTGGACTACTAGTCTGTTCGTTATAAGGCAATGTTTACCTTGTAAAATGTCCCTCAGACTCCTGTACAAAACACATACTTTAGGCATTGATACATAATAAACAACACATTCCCATAGATATTTATTTGGACAGGGAAGGTAAAACTTAAAATGTGTCTTTATACTCCAGCATTTTGGATTTGAGATCAAATGTTTTATTTCACGATACAGTACAGAATGCCACCTTTTATGTGGGTATTTTCATACATGTTTTACTGTTTAGAACTGAATGCAATTTATGCATCTAGTCCCCCCATTGAAAGGTGTCATAAGCATTTGGACAATTCACTTAGTGCATTACATGTAGTCAATCATTTGGGATTTGGTCCCATATTCCTATCATGCAATGTTTACGTCAAGCCTGCGTCTCTGCAAACTTGTTGGATGCATTCACAGTTTGTTTTGGTTGTGTTTCAGATTATGTTCTGCCCACTAGAAACGAATGGTAAATATTGTATTCTGTCATTTGAGTCACGTTTATTGTCATTCAAAATATAATATTATCTCAACACTTGGATGCTACCATGTTTACGGACAATCATGAATGAATCATGAATGATGATGAGTGAGAAAGTTAAAGGCGTACATGTCATACCCCCCAAAATTGCTAACCTTCTACTCATATTTAGAATAGAGGTTGGCCGATTAATCAGAATTGCCGATTAATTAAGGCCGATTTCAAGTTTTAACAATCGGAAATCGTTATTTTTGGGCGCCGATTTACATTTAAAAAAACTAGGCAAGTTAGTTAAGAACACATTCTTATTTTCAATGACGGCCTAGGAACGGTGGGTTAACTGCCTTGTTCAGGGGCAGAACGACAGATTTCCACCTTGTCAGCACGGGGGATCCAATCTTGCAACCTTACAGTTAACTAGTCCAACGCAATAACGACCTGCCTCTCTCTCGTTGCACTCCACAAGGAGACTGCCTGTTACGCGAATGCAGTAAGCCAAGGTAAGTTGCTAGCTAGCATTAAACTTATCTTATAAAAAACAATCAATCATAATCACTAGTTAACTACACATGGTTGATGATATTACTAGATATTATCTAGCGTGTCCTGCGTTGCATATAATCTGACTGAGCATACAAGTATCTAAGTATCTGACTGAGCGGTGGTAGGCAGAAGCAGGCGCGTAAACAGCACTTTCGTGCATTTTGCCAGCAGCTCTTCCTTGTGTGTCAATCATTGCGCTGTTTATGACTTCAAGCCTATAAACTCCCGAGATGAGGCTGGTGTAACCGAAGTGAAATGGCTAGCTAGTTAGCGCTTCAAACATCACTTGCTCTGAGCCTTCTAGTAGTTGTTCCCCTTGCTCTGCATGGGTAACGCTGCTTCGATTGTGGCTGTTGTCGTTGTGTTGCTGGTTCGAGCCCAGGGAGGAGCGAGGAGAGGGACGGAAGATATACTGTTACACTGGCAACACTAAAGTGCCTATAAGAACATCCAATAGTCAAAGGTTAATGAAATACAAATGGTATAGAGGGAAATAGTCCTATAATTCCAATAATAACTACAACCTAAAACTTCTTACCTGGGAATATTGAAGACTCATGTTAAAAGGAACCACCAGCTTTCATATTGTCTCATGTTCTGAGAAAGGAACTGAAACATTGGCTTTCTTACATAGCACATATTGCACTTTTACTTTCTTCTCCAACACTTTTTTTTGCATTATTTAAACCAAATTGAACATGTTTCATTATTTACTCGAGGCTAAATTGATTTTATTTATGTATTATATTAAGTTAAAATAAGTGTTCATTCAGTATTGTTGTAATTGTCATTATTACAAATAAATAAAAAAAATTGTCAGAGTAATCGGTATCGGCCTATTTTTTTGGGTCCTCCAATAATCGGTATTGGCGTTGAAAAATCGTAATCGGTCGACCTCTAATTTAGAATAAATGTGACTCCAAAATGACAACACATTACCTACCATTCATTTCTACTGGGCACAACATAATCCAAAACAATTTGCAAATGCATCCAACAAGTGTGTAGTCACAATGATGTTAGTCATTGCGTGCTACTGTATGAATGAGACCAAATACTAAACGTTATCGACTAAATTTAATACACTACAAGTGAATTTGTTCAAATACTTATCCACCTTCAAATGGGGGGGGACTAGATATTGTACATAAAGAGCATTAATTTCTAAACCTCATAACAGACGTATGGAAATACCCTCAAATGAAAGGTGACATTCTGTACTGTCGCCTCATAACACATTTGATCTCAAATCCAAAATGGAGTATAAAGCCAAATGAAACGTTTTAGCATCACAGTCCAAATAAATACGCAGGGGAGTGCACATAACCATCCTAAAAGGTAAATGAGTTGGAAACACCGTTTCAATGGTGAGATAATGAGAAGAAAAAGAAGAGAAACAACCCATCTCCGCTACACGCGTAGCCATCCCTGGGGAAAGTGTCACTGTCTCGAGATCAAATAAATATCTTACAAAAAAGGACACATCCTTGGGGGAAAAAACAGTTGTTGAAAATGCAACAATCTCAATGTAATCCCATAGAAAATATTTTCATTCTAATACACTTGGATGATTTGTTTAGTAAAATCCCATTTCAACAGATCTAGTAGCTGAACAAAACTCTCCCCCAGGGGCGTGCAAGGAAACAGACGGGGGGGACAAAGGTGGAATAATGAGTGTTTTTCCTTTGGTTTGCTTTGTCAGTCCTCTTCTTAATGATGCGTTTGGTCTATGGATGTGGTGAGCAGCAGACCGGTCAAAGACTGGCCTGAGACAGAAACCCACCAGGGGGAACAGGATAGGAGTGATAGACCACACCAGTTTGATGTGGTTACTTTGTTCATCTGCTTTCCACCCCCCATTGATTTCCTGTTTCCAGTCTAATTTGTTGAAATATGGCAGATGTGCAGCATCTTTTTGGTTGTTTTCATTGAAGGCTGAATATGAATTCATGGCTCAGTGAGATGACTGGCTGATATTGCAAATCATGTGACTAGGAAAGTGCATATTTTCATGCATCTACAGACCCTCCCCATGCCCCACACACACATCTCACTACACCTCACCCAGGCAGGCATGTGAGCACACACACACACACACACACACACACACACACACACACACACACACACACACACACACACACACACACACACACACACACACACACACACACACACACACACACACACACACACACACACACACACACACACACACACACACACACACAAATGAGTAAACATCTTTGCCAATAAAATAATAAATAATAGAAGTTCACATTCATTCGCTGGTTGATTGTGTTTTGGGTAAGTTGTGTTCTCATTGGTCACTATGGTCCTGTGGCGGTCCTAAGTAGCTCCATGTCTCTGCGAGTGCTGGTCTGTGTGCAGCCGTAGGCCTCCAGGCCCAGGGGGAGGTATCGCTCCTGCAGCCCCAGCCCCTCCTCACCCTGCCCAGCTAGGATAGAGGCCCACGGAGGGGGGGAAGAGCCACCCTGGAACCCCCAAAACACCAGGCTCTCTGTGAGAGAAAAAAGTGTCATGTGGAAAATACTGTAGTGAGATGAGCAGAGACAGAATAAAAAGTATACATTGCAGAGAAAAGACAGTTGGAGAGACAGGAGGAGTAAAAGAGGGAAATAGTGACAAGGGCCAGAGAACAGGATAGAAAAACCAGACCTGGCCTACAGTAATTGCACCCGCGAAAGGGAACCATCTGAAAGTGACACCAACCTTTACTCTGCAGATCTGCTGCCTTGGTCATGCCCAGGGGGACCAGATACGGTGCAACACCGGCTAAGCCATCAGGTTGCCCTCGCGTTCCCAGAAGCACTATTGACCTAGTCATAAGAGAATATAACCAATTAGGATTCATCGATTCACAATCAAGACAAATGTGTTTCATCACAATGCCAAAAGTGATTCCAGACAAGAAAAACTACATGAATAGTATTTCAACCCAGAACTGCAACAGACCACCGATTGAGTTCTAACTCCAACCAGCAAAAGGTCGAATCCTTTCCCCTCACCTCTTTGGTATTCCAGTTTTAAAATACTGCTCCATTTTAGAGTCCATTTTGGAGAAAGATGACTTCTTTGTGACTTTTCCAGAGCAGGCGTCCACAGAGACCAGGAAGAAGCCTGGCTGTGTGAAGGAGAACGTCTCACGGTTCACCTGAAGAAAATAAGATATTGTAGAAAAGTGGATAAGAAGTATGCCGGAACGCGACACCACATACAGATTTAAAACATGGGATGGTGCTTTTCTATTCATAAACATTCTATAAACATTTAGAATGGCTTTTTGATGGACATTATTATGAATGTTATACGGAAACAACTGCGTCGAGAACAGAGAAAAATCAACACACCAACAACATGCAGACTGTGATGCACAGGGACAATGTACTCGACAAAAACACATAACGTAATAACATGTTATTTCAAACCTGCGGTACTCACAGTGATGAAGGACTGTGTGTCTCCACTATGCTGCTCCTTGCTGCTGAGAGACTTGATCTGAGTTTGGAGGTAGGCGTTCCACGGGTCACTGGAAAACACCAGCTACCAGAAAACACACAGATTCAAAAGCAGGGCTTTAATGTGCTCAAGCCTTTTCCAATATAAATAATAATGTAACAATAAAAGTGGTGGTGGGTATTAGACTGACCTGGGAGGCTCCACAGTCCTTGCAAGGTTGGGTGCTGAGGGTGGGCATGGGGACCACTGCCGAGGGGGCCTTGGTGTATTTGGGGTATGCCTTGGCCGTGCAGTTACAGGTCAGTTTGGAGGACGACGTGGTGGCCATCACTTTCACCCTCTCGCAGCCCTTAACCGAGCAGTAGCTGTGGCCGTCGCGTCTCTGCCTCGCCTGCAAATACAGCCACAGCAATCTAGGACAGAGCAGAGAGGCTGGTGTCAATCGAGAGAGAGGTGAGGGACAAAGAGAGAGAGGAAGAGAAAGAGAGAGAGGAAGAGAGAGAGAGAGAGAGAGAGAGAGAGAGAGAGAGAGAGAGAGAGAGAGAGAGAGAGAGAGAGAGAGAGAGAGAGAGAGAGAGACACTGACAGAGGGGCAAATCAGAACTTAAGTAAAATGTTCACTTGAAAATGACACTTAATTGGAAGTTTGGATTCACCTCAAAGAAAGGGGGCCAGGAGATATTCAGACAGTGGCATAAAGTGACTCTCTCACCCCACACTGTGGTCAAAGAAGTACTTCCTCTCCAGCGGCTTCTTCTCCAGCTCAGCGAGGGAGTACAAGGGCCCGTAGTCGGTGATGTCATTGAAGGTGTTGCTCTGGCGGTCGTTGATGTCAGCCATAACCTGGAAGGTGGTATCAGGCGGGTAGCAGAGGCCCACCAGCACCCAGTCACCTCTGAAGAGAGAGGAGACAACAGGTGACGATGAAGGTTAAAAATCTGTCTTTTGAACTAACCTCACTGACAAACGCAAAAGATAGCCTTTCATTGCGCGCACACACACACACACACACACACACACACACACACACACACACACACACACACACACACACACACACACACACACACACACACACACACACACACACACACACACACACACACACACACACACACACACACACACACACACACGACAGTCAAAAGCAGAGCCCTTCAGACCCAGGCCTTGCATAGAAAATGAGAATAGTCCAAGACCCGTTTCAATATGGACAAACAAGACAAGAGTGCAAGACTCAGATGGACCAGCTTGTTAAAGAAACACACCCACGCACACGTCCCAATGTGTCACTCACTGGTTGAAGTTGATGAGGGAGAGGACAATCTCTCTGGGAGCCGGGCCGTCCCAGTGCAGGGTGTAGCTTTTGCTCATCATGAGGATAGGCTGGTACTGCTGGGACAGCGCCCGTTGGCTGTTGATACCTCTCAGCACCAGGGGAGCCTCAGGATACTCATCTCTACTGATGGACAGACTGAGGCTGGGAGCTCCCTGGGTCTGGATATACACCTGGTAGGAAAGACAGTAGAAGTTGTTGACCAATAGAGTTCAGTAACTACTTTTAAACATTTTTATTTATTCAGGTTAATCCAATTGAGACCAGTGTCTCTTTTACTATGGTGACCTGAGGAGAAAAACGACATCAATACAGCAACAAAAATATATTTTTTTAAACTACAAGACAGCTATAAATACATTACATCAGGTTATTACAACAAGTTATAATAATCAATTGCACACTTCAGTGAATTCATTTAAACAACAGAGTTTTAAACGGCCCTGTCGGCACCAGAGAATCCAGATGTCATTTGTTTTGTAAGGTGTTCCATAACTGTGGTGCATTAAAACTAAAGGAGGATTTACCAAACTTTGTGGAAACAAGCAGGACATCAAGATAGGCTTGGGCGATATAGCGTATACCGGGGTATTTGGAAATAGCAATGAGATGGTTTTTCCAATACCTTTAATACCGTTTAAACTATTTCGTCAATGTTTTTCAATACACCTTAATATTTGTAAATACTTAAAGTAAATACCTGCAGTCAATTTGTGCAATACGTGAGGAGAAAAAGCAGATTGCGTTCTCATTTCACCTGTCACATTATTTTACATTATGAAGCTTACCGAAGTTCCCCGGAACGGTTGAGACACATGTTTCATTGTAAATAGCACAATGGGAGAAAGCTGGAGCAGGTGAGTCCAGCTGTGTATTGACAGGGGTTGCATTTTATATTGCAAGTCAACACTGTTTTTTTGCTTCAATAAAGTGATCAGGGATGTTCAACTATGGTTTCCCTTCACAGAAGATACATTAAAGCAACACATTTGGCAGAAAATAGTGTCATTTTGTTCGGATGACAGTAGAAGTGCACTGCCTCACAAGTAAATAAGCTTACAATGAAAAAGCGGTCTTTTTTTGCAAAAACGATGCACGACCAACATATTTCTAATGTTTATCATAGAAAGAATGCCAGCTAAATGTCCTAATGTATTGCCTGAAGTAAATCTTGCATTTTACCATAGGCACAAAGAGAAAAGTACAGGAGAAAAGTAGCTACACAGAGAAAAGTACAGGAGAAAAGTAGCTACACAGAGAAAAGTACAGGAGAAAAGTAGCAACACAGAGAAAAGTACAGGAGAAAAGTAGCAACACAGAGAAAAGTACAGGAGAAATGTAGCAACAGAGAAAAGTACAGGAGAAAAGTAGCAACACAGAGAAAAGAAGTGCAACTGAAGCACGAAATTAGTCTGACGCCGAACAGAAATTACAATATGAATAATTTTACATCTGTGTTTACAAAAAGACAGCAAGATATTTCTTATGCATTTTATCTTTTAATTCTACATTAAGGCGACCATTAAACGTAACTTGCTGGTGGCTGAATTTGTTTGTTCTCCTGTACGTTCTTGGCCGTCTTCTCCGAGCAGAGCAGGCAGGCCCGTTGCCTTTGCGACTCCACACTCCACACATACACAGAATGTACTGACTTTCCTTCAGACAAGCATGCGTCAAAACTTTGTTGATTTGCAAAATCTCTCTCATTCACATTCACTTGTAAATGTCCAAACTCAACAAACAAAAACATTCGGTAGCTCCTACCTCTACACAGTGCATTTGGAAAGTACTCAGACCCTTTGACTTTTCCCACATTTTGTTATGGTTACAGCCTTATTCTAAAATGGATTACATTAGCTTTCCCCCTCATCAATACCCCACAATGACAAAGCAAAAACTGTTTCAAATTTTTATCACACTTACATAAGTATTGAGACCCTTTACTCAGTACTTTAATGAAGCACCTTTGGCAGCAATTACAGCCTCAAGTCTTCTTGGGTATGACACTACAAGTTCTGCACACCTGTATTTGAGGGGTTTCTCACATTCTTCTCTGCATATCCTCTCAAGCTCTGTCAGGTTGGATGGGGAGCGTCGCTGCACAGCTATTTACAGGTCTCCAGAGATGTTTGATCGGGTTCAAGTCCAGGCTCTCACTGGGCCGCTCAAGGACATTGAGACTTGTCCCAAAGCCACTCCTGCATTGTCTTGGCTGTGTGCTTAGGGTTATTGTCCTGTTGGAAGGTTCACCTTCGCCCCAGTCTGTGGTCCTGAGCGCTCTAGAGCAGGTTTTACTCAAGGATCTCTCTCTACTTTGCTCCATTCATCTTTCCCTCAATCCTGACTAGTCTGCCAGTCCCGGCTGCTGAAAAACATCCCCACAGCATGATGCTGCCAGGTTTCCTCCAGACGTGACGCTTGGCATTCAGGCTAAAGAGTTAAATCTTGGTTACATCAGACCAGAGAATCTTGTTTCTCATGGTCTGAGAGTCATTTAGGTGCCTTTTGGCAAACTCCAAGCAGGCTGTCATGTGCCTTTTACTGAAGAGTGGCTTCCGTCTGGCCATTCTACAATTAAAGGCCTGAATGGTGGACTGCTGCAGAGACGGTTGTCCTTCCTCTAGGTTCTCCCATCTCCACAGAAGAACTCTGGAGCGCTGTCAGAGTAACCATCAGGTTCTTGGTCACCTCCCTGACCAAGTCCCTTCTCCCTGATTGCTCAGTTTGGCCGGGCGGCCAACTCTAGGAAGAGTCTTGGTGGTTCCAAACTTCTTCCATTTAAGAATGATGGAGGCCATGTGTTCTTGGGGACCTTCAATGCTGCAGACATTTTTGGTACCCTTACCCAGATCTATGATTGACACAATCCAGTCTCGGAGCTCTACTGACAATTCCTTCGATCTCATGGCTTGGTTTTTGCTCTGACAAGCACTGCTAACTGTGGGACCTTATATAGACAGGTGTGTGCCTTTCCAAATCATGTCCAATCAATTTAATTTACCACAGGTGGACTCCAATCAAGTTGTAGAAACATCTCAAGGGTGATCAACGGCAACAGGACGCACCTGAGCTCAATTTCGAGTCTCATAGCATAGGTTCTGAATACTTATGTAAATAAGGTATCTGTTTTTATTTTGAATACATTTGCAAAAATTTATAAAAATCTGTTTTCGCATTGTCATTATGGGGTATTGTGTGTAGATTGATATGGATTATTATTTATTTCATCCATCTTAGAATAAGGCTGTAACGTAACAAAATGTGGTAAAAGTCAAGAGGTCTGAATACTTTCTGAATGAACTGGATGTTTAACTTCATAATATGGATTGCCTGTCTTTGCAAATAATTTTTCGTCTCTCGTTTGCACTCGTTAGCATATTTAGCTAGTAGCCTCTATTGATATTCGCTATTACTTGTGCTAATTTTGTTAGCATTCTGGTAAAAGCATTTTTTATTTTTCGGCACCCCCCTTGTGGACTAAATCAATAATACCGTATATCCCGGATTGAGAGAAGGACGGTATGACGGTATAAAAATGCCTCCCAATCATAGCCCAAGAGTTAGCCAACCCTACGAACGGGTTTGGTATCTCATATTTCAACAGGGAAGTGAGATATGTTGGAAGCTTGTAGAGCAGAGCTTAATAAACAGGAAGGGAGTATTGGAGTGATCTACGGGGCTTTAGTGAGGTCCAGCCGACCTTCTGATACAGGAAACTGTTACCTAAGCAGTGAATAAAGTCACTGGTGATAGGCATTATGGCAAATTGCCCCCCCCCATACCTGAGAGTAGGTGCCACTGCAGACCAACCCGTTCCACTGGGTGATGTTGACACAGTCGGGGTGACGGATCAGGTAGTTGTCTGCTCTGCCCACATACACGTCCCTGTAGCCCGTCACAGAGCCGTCCACGTCATGGAAGATGGAGTTCTTATCCCCGTCCAGATCATTCTCCTCGAACCACTGGCCCGGATGCCCGAAGAACACTCTCAGACCAACCTGTCACAGACAATAGGTTAAGATATACACACACTGCAACACAACCAGCGACTTACAACAATGATATGTATGGCCTAGAAAGTGATTGATGAACAACTTTGTGTGTAGGTTTCCTAACTCTGATTTTGGAGGTCGACAGTATTTGAGAGTTGAGCTGAATGTATGTTAGAGTCGTATTCATTAATGAACATCGTAGCAAAACGTTCCTATTGAAAACAACCCAGGTGTCAGAGAAAAGCGTGCAACAGAAGTCCTTGAAAGACATTTTGAAAATGGATGTTTCGAGTTGAGTCGAGCCTGACACTAGAGGGCAATCCAACACAGTCGCTCTCTCACACACACACAATCAGTCAGTCAGTTTCTCACACACACAGTCAGTCTCTCTCTCTCACACAGACACACACACACAATCAGTCAGTCAGTTTCTCACACACACACAGTTAGTCAGTCTCTCTCACACACACACACAGTCAGTCAGTCGCTTTCTCACACACACAGTTAGTCAGTTGCTCTGTCACACACAGTCAGTCACTCTCACACACACAGTCAGTCAGTCTCTCTTACACACACAGTCAGTCAGTCAGTCTCTCTCACACACACAGTCAGTCAGTCTCTCTCACACACACAGTCAGTCTCTCACACACACACAGTCAGTCAGTCTCTCTCACACACACAGTCAATCTCTCACTCTCGCTCTCTCACACAGTCAGTCAATCTCTCTCTCACACGCAGTCAGTCAGTCTCTCTCTCACACACAGTCAGTTAGTCTCTCTCTCACACACAGTCAGTCAGTCTCTCTCTCACACACAGTCAGTCTCTCTCTCTCTCTCACACACACACAGTCAGTCTCTCTTACACACACAGTCAGTCAGTCTCTCTCACACACACAGTCAGTCAGTCTCTCTCACACACACAGTCAGTCAGTCTCTCTCACACACACAGTCAGTCAGTCTCTCTCTCACACACAGTCAGTCTCTCTCTCTCACACAGTCTGTCAGTCAGTCTCTCTCTCTCACACACACAGTCAGTCTCTCTTACACACACAGTCAGTCAGTCTCTCTCACACACACAGTCAGGGGGTCAAATACTGGGGGTCACTGTATTTTAGATGTTTCCAAAACTTAATTGCTCTTTTCTGAGTTTTTATTATTAGTGGATATTGGCCTAATTCTGCCCTGCATGCATTGCTCGAAGTTTTCCTCTGGACATGTAGGAGAATCTTACAGAATGCAGGGTTTCAATGGGGTGTTTGTCCCATTTGGTGAAATCTTGTTTTGCAAGTGGGACACCACACCTCACTGGCATAAAGTACAATTGGTTCAATGACACATTCAAATAGTTTTAGCGACATTTTAATAGGTATTTCAATTTG
The DNA here is from genome assembly GCF_021184085.1 of Oncorhynchus gorbuscha. Classification (NCBI taxonomy): domain Eukaryota; kingdom Metazoa; phylum Chordata; class Actinopteri; order Salmoniformes; family Salmonidae; genus Oncorhynchus; species Oncorhynchus gorbuscha. Next base: position 55,337,542 of record NC_060177.1, on the reverse strand, counting down.
AATTTGGTTTTTAATGGTGTAGAATGCCCTGCGTGCTTTCTCTCTCAGTTCATTCACTGCATCATTAAGGTGTCCAGTTGAGCTTATTTTTAAACCTAAGTAATTGTAGTGTGTGCAGTACTCTATATATTTTGTATCAATTGAGGACTTTGGTCTAATTCCCTGAGATCTGGATCTTCTCTGGAAAATCATTATTTTAGTCTTTTTGGGGTTTACTGCCAGGGCCCAGGTTGGGCAGTACTGCTCGGGTCCAGGCTCTGCTGTAGGGCCATGTGCTGTGGGTGATAGCAGGCATAGGTCATTTGCACATTCTTCCACTGCAAATCTACCATTCCAGTGTTTTATACACCTGTCAGCAACATGAATTTAACCTCTGAATTGTGGAGACTAACACCAGGGGCTGAGGATTTTTCTAGAATAGTGGCCAATTCATTGATGTAAATATTGAAGAGTGCAGGGCTCAGATTGCAACCCTGACAAAGGTCCCGCCCCTGGTTAAAGAATGATGTTATTTTCTTGCCAATGTTAACGCTGCACGTATTGCCAGTATACATTGATTGAATTATGTCATATGTCTTACCCCCTACACCACTTTCAATACCTTTGTAGAACAGTCCTGTATGCCAAATAGAATCAAATGCCTTTTGGAAGTCGATAAAGCAAGCGTCTATTTTGGTATTCAATTTACCTTTATTTTCAATGACGGCCTAGGAACAGTGGGTTAATTGTCTTGTTCAGGGGCAGAACGACAGATTTCTACCTTGTCAGCTTGGGGATTCGAACTTGCAACCTTTCGGTTACTAGTCCAACGCTCTAACCAATAGGCTACGCTGCTGCCCCATATTATTTTGGTGGACAAGTTTATCTACCAGGGTGTGTAGGGTGTAAATATGATCAGTAGTGCGATATTTTGGTATAAATCCAATTTGGCTTTCACTCAAGCCAGTGTGCTTATTAAGGAAGTTTAGAACTCTTACATTTATAATACTACAGAAAACTTTCCCCAGGTTATTGTTCACACAAATGCCTCTGTAATTGTTAGGGTCAAATTTGTCTCCGTTCTTAAAGATTGGGGTTATGAGTCCTTGATTCCACATGTCAGGGAAATAACCTAAACTCAGGATAAAATTTTAATATAGCCAATTGAAATTTTGCATTAGTGAGTTTGAGCATCTCATTTAGGATCCCATCAGGTCAGCATGCTTTTATAAATTTGAGGGCCTGAAGTTTCTTATAGAGCTCCTGGTCAGAAATTGGGGAGTCCAATGGATTTTGATTGTCCTTTAAAGTTTTTTCTAATTCATTCAACTTCTCATGAATTTGGCGTTCTGCGTTTGTGTCAATTTGAACGGTGTTGTAGAGTGTTTTATAATGGGTTGTCCATATGTCACCATTTTGTATCGCTAATTCCTCTTGTTTAGATTTTTATTTAATTCTTTCCAATTTTGCCAGAAGTTTTAAAGTCTCACAATAAATGAAGGTGTAATTCACCATTATTTGGGTCTCTGTGCTTTTGGTTGGATAGTGTTCTAAGTGTTCTCCTTATAATTTCACAATTTGCATCAAACCAGTTGTCATCTGTGGTATTTTTGTATTTAAAAAAAATCAATTTCAGTTGTGATTCTTTTGCCGTTTTGCCTCTCACAGTTGCTCTCACAGTCGCTCTCACACAGTCAGTCTCTCTCTCTCAGTCAGTCTCTCTCTCAGTCAGTCTCTCTCTCTTACACTCTCTCTCACAGTCAGTCTCTCTCTCACAGTCAGTCTCTCTCTCACAGTCAGTCTCTCTCTCACAGTCAGTCTCTCTCTCACAGTCAGTCTCTCTCTCACAGTCAGTCTCTCTCTCACACAGTCAGTCTCTCTCACACAGTCAGTCTCTCTCACACAGTCAGTCTCTCTCACACAGTCAGTCTCTCTCACACAGTCAGTCTCTCTCTCACAGTCAGTCTCTCTCTCACAGTCAGTCTCTCTCTCACAGTCAGTCTCTCTCTCACACACACATTCACAGTCTCTTTCAGTCACAGTGTTTCTTTCTCTCTTTTAGTCTGTGTTTCTCTCCCTCTCTTTCAGACAGTGTCTCGCTGTAAGTGCCAACCCCGTAACTCTGAGCTCTGCTGTGTTCCAGGGCAAAGGGGATTCTATCAAACAGATGGGACCAAACCAACAGGGGAAACAAAGAAACAGACGGAAGGAGAGCATGTGCAGGAAAACAGTGTCTTATATCCCTGCACTCTAAAAACAAAGCTGTCAGTGAAAGCACACGTGCCACTAAATCTTAACAAGGACCCTCAAAGGGGAATTATGAAAAAGTTCAAAAAAGCAGATGTAAATTCTAGACTCTATAAACACTAATATTTCAGTCGGTGACCTTTGTCAGACATACAGTATCAGTTAAAGGTTTGGACACATCTAATCATTCAAGGGTTTTTCTTTATTTTGACTATTTTCTACATTTTAGAATAATAGTGAAGACATCAAAACGATGAAATAACACATATGGATTCATGTAGTAAGCAAAAAATTGTTAAACAAACATTTATTTTATATTTTTGAATCTTCAAAGTAGCCACCCTTTGCCTTGATGACAGATTTGCACACTCTTGGCATTCTCTCAATCAGCTTCATGAGGAATGCTTTTCCAATAGTCTTGAAGGAGTTCCCACATACAGTGGTTCGTCCCTTAAAAGTTGCAGCATACTGCGGTGCAGCTTGCAATGTTGCAGCAGAATTCTATGGCACGTTATTTAAGTGTAATAAGTGTGAACTACTGGTAGCATTAATGCTAGTTAGTGCTAGTTTGACCACCAGATGGCATCTTTGAGAAGCATTCTATAACCTTCAATAGTAGCTGTACTAGAGATTTTAAAACCTTTTTTGTAAGAACATAGTATATGGGACTGATTTTAAGAAATTTTGCTTAATATTATAGTGTTTCTATTCCAAGAAAAAGGTCGGTCTAGGTCGGTCTTCTGTGCGCGGCTCTGCGGCCCATCCCGTGCCCCCTGCCATCGTGCCTTAAACCTTGTGTGCTTTCAGTGGATACAGCTGGAGAACTGCAAGGCAATCCCGTGGTGCGCCACTCGGGAGCCATGACCAATAGAATCATAAAACACGGGACGAGATGTTAAAAACTGTCCATTGTGCCAATAGATGGAATGCACTCACATGAGATTTGCCGTGATGTTGACAGAGTGGCATGGGAGGTTTATTTCTTAGACTGGGTTTAGATGTCAATTTTGGGACACATCCTCAGTAGTGTGCCTTCGAATCAGTGGGTGTTTCGGCCTTTAATCACTAAACACCCTCATCAAAGGTGGCCAGCTAAAGGGTGTCAAGCCTTAGCTTGTGTCCCATGCCCAATTAAGATTTCCCACGGGACTATGCAAGGCAGGGGCATCCTCTTCCCTGAGCCAGCCCTACAGCTGACCGCATACCTCATATGCCCTCCTCAAGTTGGAGGGAACTGAATTGGGTTCTCAGGTGGGGGTGGGGGTCATGAAGTTAAGGCCCAGCAAGGGTCCTTCCGTTTGATCCAGATCCACTGGCTGCTTCTTTCTGCTGCTTGAGAAACTGCTCTGATGGTCTGCTGCAGAGCCTGTCCATGGATTCCAAGTTCTTACAGCAACCTGATGGTGGAAGAAGCCACGAATCCTCTGCATCCCACTTCAACTGGCCAGACTTTTGCATTCCAGCCACGCTGAGTTGCATCTGCTGCCAACTCTGTGTAACGCAGTTTCTTACGCTCGTAGGCCTCTTCAACAGAGTTTTCCCATGGGACTGTGAGCTCTATGATGTACACAGCCTTTCGTGAAGGGGACCAGAGTACCATGTCTGGCCTAAGGTTGGTAGAAGCAATCTCAGGTGGAAAAATGAGTTGCTGGCCAATATCGACAAGCATCTTCCAGTCCCGGCCCATGGCTAGGTGTCCACTTTCTGGCTTCGAAGGAGGATGCTTGGGCCTTTTCTGTCCCTCCCAGATGAATGTTGTTGTTTTGACGGGATTGCTTGTTTTTGGAGGTAATGAATTGGTTGCACTCCTCTTGATCTCAAGTGCTGCAGCCAGGCTCGAGGACCTGATTGTGCCTCCAGGTGTAGCGACCTTGTAAGAGGCTGGTCTTGCAACCGGTCATTATATGCCTGAAAGTCGCTGGAGCTGGGCAGAGGGGGCAGGTCGGGTCCTCACTATACCATTGATGTAGGTTTTTTGGTGATGGAAGCACATCATAAACAGCACTTATGATGAAGCTGATGTTGCTTGCCTCCATTTGCCAAAGCTCACTCCAGTTGATCTTTTTCCTCTCCAGGCCTTCCCACCGCATCCATTGCCCTTGTTTAGCAAGAGAGACAGACTTTGCACTTCTTGCAGTCTCCTCCTGTCTGCGCACCTCCTCGACCACCAGCTTCCTGCGTTCAGATGTTGTTGCCTTATGGAACGTTGGTTTGCTTGCTGCCAGGCCTAAGCCTCCTCTTCCATGCTGGATATTCCCCACAATGTATTGGTGTCTCAGGGTGGATGTTGCTTGCTGTAGGGGAGGTGCAACCTTGCTAATGGTCTGGTCTTTGGAGTCCTTCAATGTCATCTGCAGTCTTACTTTAGAGCACTTGTACTCCTCCGTTAGACTTGTAAGAGTTAGTTCAAGGACCCCTTTGCCATAGAGGCCGATGTTACTCAGGCATCTTGGGACACCCAGCCATTTCTTCACATATGAGGTAATGGTTCGCTCCATCTTCTCCACTGTTGTTATTGGGACCTCATAGATGGTGAGTGGCCACATTACCCGGGGGAGAAGTCCAAACTGTAGGCACCAAAGCTTGAGCTTCCCAGGCAGTAGGGTAGGGTCTTGTTGAAGACCGTCGGCGATATCCTGCCTTACTTGCTGCACTTAATCTTTATCCCAGAGGCTTTCGTTGTACCATCTACCTAGGCTCTTGACGGGTTGCTCAGACACAGTTGGTATCGGGTCATCTCCAAGGCAGAACCTCACATCTTTAAGCTGTCCCTTGACTATGGAGATGCTTCGAGATTTGCTTGGCTTGATTTTCATCCGGGCCAACTTGATGTTATCCTGCAGTTTTGCAAGTAGCCGCCTGGTGCATGCTGCAGTGGTGGTCAGTGTAGTCATGTCATCCATGTATGCTCGGATAGGTGGGAGACGGAGCCCTTCCTTAGTTCTCTCACCGTCGACCACCCATCTCAATGCCCTGGTGATGTCTTCTATGGCCATAGTGAAGGCCAGAGGTGAAATTGTACAGCCTGCCATTATGCTTACTTCCAAGCGCTGCCATGTTGTTGAGAAGTCAGGTGTTGTGGAACACAATTGCAGCTCTTGGAAATAGGCCTTCACCAGTGTAGTGATGGGTTCTGGTACGTGGGCAACGTTGAAGGATTCCCAGAGGAGTTCATGGGGAACTGAACCAAAGGCATTGGCCAGGTCGAGGAAGATGACAGAGGTCTCTCTTGTCCTTCTTAGATGTTTGTATCAGGTGCCAAATCATACTAGTATGTTCCAGGCAACCAGAGAAACCAGGAATGCCCGCTTTCTGTACAGATGTATCAATTTACTTGTTCCTTTACAGGTAAGTGGACAGCCTTTGTGCTATTATACTGAAAAAGATCTTCCCTTCGACGTTGAGAAGGGAGATTGGTCGGAATTGACTGATGTCTGTCGCATCCTTCTCTTTCGGGATTGGCACACCACCAGCCCTTCGCCATGCCTTTGGTATTATTTCCTTCTTTCTACACTATCCTCATGAGCCTCCAAAGAAAGCGTAGAACATCCAGGGCGTTCTTGTAGAGCTTGTATGGTACTCCATTAGGCCCAGGAGCCGAGGCCGCTCTTGCTCGTCGGACAACGTTCTCTACTTCCTTCCATTTTGGAGGGTCAGTGTCCAGATTTAATATAGTGTCCTGCTAATAACAGGGTTAATAATATATCTGTTAGAATATCCAACAAGCTTTTATGGAATTCTAAATTAATAATAATAAATCACTTTGTTATATGAGCAAGAAAAAGGACATTCTTGAACATGGTGAGACATTGTTACTAATTCGGAAAGAGAGCCAGTTTGTTATTTAGAATGATTTATTTATGTTTGTAGAGGGAGAGAAACTAAAAAAGTACAGTCATCTCATGGGTCTCTCAGTCGAGGGCGGCACAGGTATTGAACCGGCATCTGTAGCAACACAGCTTGCACTGCTATGCAGTGTCTTAGACCGTTGCGCCACTCAGGCGCTGTATAACGTGACCGGTCGGGAGTGGAATACAGTATTATAGTAGGAGCAAAATAATCCTAACAAAATCAAATCCTTAGCGAAACAGCAGTTTTAGTAAGTAAAACTGAAGTTGTGCACAATTATCTGTTTCTATTTAGGTTTATGTCACCCATTCATTGTCAGTTAGAGACACAGTAGGACCCAAAAGCATAATCAGTGCTCTAACTCCCCCTTGCGCTGGTCTGGAGCAATGAAGTGGTGACGCAGGCTACTGTACTAAACCACAAATTACCTCTAAGTAATGCAGGATAATCACACAACTTTTAGTGGAGCAACCACTGTATGCTGGGCACTTGATGTCTGCTTTTCCTTCACTCTGCGGCTCAACTCATCCCAAACCATATCAATTGGGTTGATGTCAGGTGATTGTGGAGGCCAGGTCATCTGATGCAGCACTCCATCACTCTCCTTGGTCAAATAGCTCTTACACAGCCTGGAGGTGTGTTTTTGGGTCATTGTCCTGTTGACAAACAAATGATAGTCCCACTAAGTGCAAACCAGATGGGATGGTGTAGCGCTGCAGAATGCTGTGGTAGCCATGCTGGTTAAGTGTGCCTTGAATTCTAAATAAATCACTGACAGTGTCACCAACAAAACACCCCCACACCACCAAACCTCCTCCTCCATGCTTCACGGTGGGAACCACACATGCAAAGATCATCCGTTCACCTACTCTGCATCTCACGAAGACAAGGTGGTTGGAGCCCAAAATCTCAAATTTGGATTCATCAGACCAACGAACAGATTTCCACTGGTCTAATGTCCATTGCTAGTGTTTCTTGGTCCATGCAAGTCTCTTCTTATTATTGGTGTCCTTTAGTAATGGTTTCTTTGCAGCAATTCGACCATGAAGGTCTGATTCACGCACTCCTTTCAACAGTTGATGTTGAGATGTGTCTGTTACTTGAACTCCAATCTGAGGTGCAGTTATCTCTAATTAACTTATCATTTGCAACAGAGGTAACTCTGGGTCTTCCTTTCTTGTGGCGGTCCTCGTGAGAGCCAGTTTCATCATAGCGCTTGATGGTTTTTGCGACTGCACTTGAAGAAACTTTCAAAGTTTCTGTAAAAATAGTGAAGTCATTAAAACTATGAAATAACACATGGAATCATGTAGTAACCAAAAACGTCTTAAACATGTCTTAATATAATGATGGACTGTGGTTTCTCTTTGCTTATTTGAGCTGTTCTTGCCATAATATGGACTTGGTCTTTTACCAAATAACCCTATCTTCTGTATACCACCCGTACCATGTCACAACACAACTGATTGGCTCAAAAACATTAAGGAAATAAATTAACTTTTAACAAGGCACAACTGTTAATTGAAATGCATTCCAGATGACTACCTCATGTTGGTTGAGCGAATGCCAAGAGTGTGCAAAGCTGTCATCAAGGCAAAAGGTGGCTACTTTGAGAATGTGAAATGTATACACTGCTCAAAAAAATAAAGGGAACACTAAAATAACACATCCTAGATCTGAATGAATTAAATATTCTTATTAAATACTTTTTTCTTTACATAGATGAATGTGCTGACAACAAAATCACACAAAAATGATCAATGGAAATCAAATTTATCAACCCATGGAGGTCTGGATTTGGAGTCACACTCAAAACTAAAGTGGAAAACCACACTACAGGCTGATCCAACTTTGATGTAATGTCCTTAAAACAAGTCAAAATGAGGCTCAGTAGTGTGTGTTGTCTCCACGTGCCTGTATGACCTCCCTACAACGCCTGGGCATGCTCCTGATGAGGAGGCGGATGGTCAGACCTGTGGTGCAACGTGGCGTTGGTAGATGGAGCGAGACATGATGTCCCAGATGTGCTCAATTGGATTCTGGTCTGGGGAACGGGCGGGCCAGTCCATAGCATCAATGCCTTCCTTTTGCAGGAACTGCTGACACACTCCATGAACATGAGGTCTACCATTGTCTTGCATTAGGAGGAACCCAGGGCCAACCGCACCAGCATATGGTCTCACAAGGGGTCTGAGGATCTCATCTCGGTACCTAATGCAGTCAGGCTACCTCTGGCGAGCACATGGAGGGCTGTGCGGCCCCCCAAAGAAATGCCACCCCACACCATGACTGACCCACCGCCAAACCGGTTATGCTGGAGGATGTTGCAGGCAGCAGAACGTTCTCCACGGCGTCTCCAGATTGTCACATGTGCTCAGTGTGAACCTGCTTTCATCTCTGTAGAGCACAGGGCGCCAGTGGCGAATTTGCCAATCTTGGTGTTCTCTGGCAAATGCCAAACATCCTGCACGGTGTTGGGCTGTAAGCACAACCCCCACCTGTGGACGTCGGGCCCTCATACCACCCTCATGGGGTCTGTTTCTGACCGTTTGAGCAGACACATGCACATTTGTGGCCTGCTGGAGGTCATTTCGCAGGGCTCTGGCAGTGCTCCTCCTGCTCCTCCTTGCACAAAGGCGGAGGTAGCGGTCCTGCTGCTGGGTTGTTGCCCTCCTACGGCCTCCACCACGTCTCCTGATGTACTGGCCTGTCTCCTGGTAGCGCCTCCATGCTCTGGACACTACGCTGATAGACATAGCAAACCTTCTTGCCACAGCTCGCATTGATGTGCCATCCTGGATGAGCTGCACTACCTGAGCCACTTGTGTGGGTTGTAGACTCCGTCTCATGCTACCACTAGAGTGAAAGCACCGCCAGCATTCAAAAGTGACCAAAACATCAGCCAGGAAGCATAGGAACTGAGAAGTGGTCTGTGGTCACCACCTGCAGAACCACTCCATTATTGGGGGTGTCTTGCTAATTGCCTATAATTTCCACCTGTTGTCTATTCCATTTGCACAACAGCATGTGAAATTTATTGTCAATCAGTGTTGCTTCCTAAGTGGACAGTTTGATTTCACAGAAGTGTGATTGACTTGGAGTTACATTCTGTTGTTTAAGTGTTCCCCTTATTTTTTTGAGCAGTGTATTTAGATTTGCTTTACAAGTTTTTGGTTACTACATGATTCCATATGTGTAATTTCATAGTTTGATGTCTTCACTTTTATTCTACAACGTAGAAAACAGTAAAAATAAAGAAAATCCCTGAAATGAGTAGGTGTCTCAAAACTTTTGACTGGTACTGTGTATTTCATAACATCATTATTCTGTCAGTATTTGAAAGAAGGGGTAGAACAATGGCCCTTCTCCCAAAGTGTGCACTCATACACTCCCCCTCGTATATAAAAGGACTCAATGGTGTAAGGAATATGGCATAAACAATATGGCACCACCTTGCTTGCACCAATCCAATGCTTTTCTATGCACGAGGGGTGGTGAATGAGTGCCCACTTCTAGGATGAAAGGTGGAGTGGTGTGCTAGCTACTCACATTGGGCCGGAAGCTGAGCTTGGACAGGTTGTTGCGGGGCGTGAGCTGCCAGGTGTTCTTCAGGTTGAAGCCCACTGCGCTGGCGAAGCGCTCCGTCGTCGGGACATAATTTCGGAAAGTGCTCTGGGTGAGCCGAACAGGACCATCGTAGATCTGGAAGCCACGGATCGGGAATGTCCTTGGAAAAATAAGCGCGAGAGTCACACAACACACATGAACTTCAAAATGACCTTCCCGAATGAATCAGCTGACAACCTACACGTCATGTATAGCTATTGAAAACACTGGAGAGAAACATTAGGCCTATTGCTAGGATTATCAGCTCGTTGTCTAACTCGATGACAAAAGGAGATCAAAGTGAGAACATTGTTGTGTCCCTCTCTGGGAAAATCCTGTCTGTGACGTCATCAGCGGCGACAACAACACAAACATCTAGTAGTTACAGGGTGGTCAGGAAGTGTCTAAAAAGGCCCATTAATCCCAGAGAGGGGTAACAGGGCCGTCAAAAACGAGGGCGTCATCTGAGAAATTAGAGTACGCTGCAATTAGCTGTTCCCACGTTTTTGTGACCTCCAGAGGAGGTAGTGGCCACAGGCGAGCATGACCAGAGCGACCACTTTAAATGAACAACAACTTCTAAGCCTTAATAAACACTTGAAATGTCCTGCTATATAAAGGGTGGCAAAGGGGACATGCCAGGTTTGGCACCAGATATTATGACCTTTTAAAAAATCACCCTTCATGTAGTATAAATAATTTGAAAGGCACGTAGTGCTTATGCACACTTTATAAATGCTCTATAATTAATTTATAATTGTAGTTTGGTTAAAGGGCAGGAAGCATGTGTTTATACTCACAAAGTAACAACACAGTGTGGTCAAAGACTTAACAAATTTGTTGCAGTCACAATCTGGTTGCCTATAACTACAAACATGGTTGTTTTTTACATTTTTGTAAAAAAATATTTACTAACTTATCTTCAGATATCTTCTTAACTACTCACAATGCACTATTTCTCAAAGTCATACGGAGAATATACTCTGCGTTAGCTAGCTCAAACAGGCTAACGTTAGCCACTAGCCATGCAGACCAAGTGTTGGCATTGGTGAGCTACAATCCTCTAATCACGAGGAGGTGTGATGTAAACAACCAATCAGATTCCCCACACATGGAGGCCCGCATGATCCTGCTCGGCTGCTCCACTCAAGGCAGCTCTGGCTTCTCCTGCACCAGCAGGCTTGCCTCTGGCTCAAAAGGAAAGTGGAAAATCTTTCCTGCCTGTTCTAATTGGTTAGTAACTCATCTGTTCTGTTTGTTTTTCATCCTCCAATTAGTTTGGTCAACTTTTTGTCCTGCTTTCTATATAGTAGGCTACAAGTTTTTTCAACCTTAGCTTAGTACTAGCATGCTACATTAGCTGACTGACTGTGCTGTTGTGATCATTGCCATCTGCCTGGAACATTCCTCAGATTGCCGTCTTATTGTTGACTCTTCCTCTCGTCTCCTGTGCCCAATGCTGCCTCTGAGTATTGCCTCTGGAAAATATCTACTTTGGATTAACCTCACTATATGGCTTTTGGATTAGCGGACTCTCCCTCGGCCGGTGAAACGGCCTCTCTCTCTGAAGCTCCTCTCTCCTACTACCTGGCGAAATACTAGTTTGATTTTTTTACTACAAAATGTTTGAATACCTTTTCCCGATGCATGCCTTAAAGCGGCAATCTGCAGTTGAAACCAAAGAAACCACCCACCCTTGTTTAGGTAAAAAGCTGAGGGATGGGGAAACTTTCAAATTCATAGACAGAGCTGTGGATGCAAGGACTGACCATCCAAATTACAGTTTTAATCATGTTTTGAGCCTAGTGTTTTTAAAAATATATAATTTTACTTTATATATTCTATATATTCTTCAAGAATCAATGGGTATACAGTGCCTTCAGAAAGTATTCACATCCCTTGACTTTTCTCACCATTTGTTGTGTTACAGTGTGATTTTAAAATGTATTAAATTTAGATTTTTGTCACTGGCCTACACATAAAACCCTCCAATGTCACAGTGGAATTATGTTTTTTTTTTTGCCTGTACAATTTACCTAAAAATTAAAATCTGAAATGTCTTCAATCAATAAGTATTCAACCCCTTTGTTATGGCAAGCCTAATCTAAAATATGCATCCTGTTTGCAACAAGGCACTAAAGTAATAATGCACAAACATGTGGCAGAGCAATTCACTTTTTGGCCTGAATACAAATTATTATGTTTGGGGCAAATCCAATACATTATCACTCTCCATATTTCCAAGCAGAGTGGTGACTGCATCATGTTATTGGTATGCTTGTAATGGTTAAGGACTGGGGAGTTTTTCAAGATAAAAATAAACAGAATGGAGCTGGTTGTTTGCTTTCCACCAGACACTGGAAGATGACTTCACCTTTCAGCAGGAAAATAACTTAAAACACAAGGCCAAATCTACACTGGAGTTCCTTACCAAGAAGACAGTGAATGTTCATGAGTGGCCGAGTTACAGTTTCGACAAATCTTATTGAAAATCTATGGCAATACCTGCAAATGGTTGTCCAGCTATGATCAACAACCAATTTGACAGAGCTTGAAGAATTTTGAGTTAAAAAAAAACAAAAGTGTAAATGTTGCACAATCCAGGTGTGGAAAGACTAAGAGCTGTAATCACTGCCAAATGTGCTTCTACAAAGTATTGACTCAGGGGTGTGAATACATATGTAAATTAGATATTTCTGCAATTCATTTTAAATACATGTGAGACGAAAAAATATATACACAGTTGAAGTCAGAAGATTACATAAATCTTAGCCAAATACAATTAAACTCAATTGTTCACAATTCCAATTGACATTTAATCCTAGTAAAAATTCCCTGTCTTAGGTCAGTTATGATCACCACTATATTTTAAGAATGTGAAATGTCAGAATAATAGTAGAGAGAAGGATTTATTTCAGCTTTTATTTCTTTCATCACATTCCCAGTGGGTCAGAAGTTTACATACACTATTAGTATTTGGTTACATTGTTTAACTTGGGTCAAATGTTTCAGGTAGCCTTCCACAAGCTTCCCACAATAACTTGGGTGAATTTTGGCCCATTACTCCTGACAGAGCTGGTGTAACTGAGTCAGGTTTGTTGGCCTCCTTGCTCACACACGCTTTTTCAGTTCTGCCCACACATTTTCTAAAGGATTGAGGTCAGGGCGTTGTGATGGCCACTCCAATACCTTGACTTTGTTGTCCTTAAGCCATTTTGCCACAACGTTGAAAGTATGCTTGTCCATTTGGAAGACACATTTGCAACCAAGCTTTAACATCCTGACTGATGTCTTGAGATGTTGCTTCAATATATCCACAAAATATTCCCTCCATCATGATGCCATCTATTTTGTGAAGTGCACCAGTCCCTCCTGCAGCAAAGCACCCCCACAACATGATGCTGCCACCCCCGTGCCTCACGATTGGGATGGTGGTCTTCGGCTTGCAAGCCTCCCACTTTTTTGGGGAAATTGCTCCCAAGTATGAACCAGACAATTTATTTCTGAGGTCTTGGCTGATTTCTTTTGATTTTCCCATGATGTCAAGCAATGAGGCACTGAGTTTGAAGGTAGGCCTTGAAATACATCCACAGGTACTCCAATTGAGTCAAATGATGGCAATTAGCCTATCAGAAGTTTATAAAGTTATAATTCTCTGGAATTTTCCAAGCTGTTTAAAGACACAGTCAACTTAGTGTATGTAAACTTCTGATTCACTGGAATTGTGATACAGTGAATTATTACTTGTGTCATGCACAAAGTATTCCTAACCACATGCCAAAACTATAGTTTGTTATCAATTTGTGGTGTGGTTGAAAAATGAGTTTAAATGACTCCAACCTAAGTGTATGTAAACTTCCGACTTCAACTGTTTACAGTGGGGCAAAAAAGTATTTAGTCAGCCACCAATTGTGCAAGTTCTCCTACTTAAAAAGATGAGAGAGGCCTGTAATTTTCATCATAGGTACACTTCAACTATGACAGACAAAATGAGAAGAAAAAACAATCCAGAAAATCACATTGTAGGATTTTAAATTTATTTTCAAATTATGGTGGAAAATAAGTATTTGGTCAATAACAAAAGTTTATCTCAATACTTTGTTATATACCATTTGTTGGCAATGACAGAGGTCAAACGTTTTCTGTAAATCTTCACAAGGTTTTCACACACTGTTGCTGGTATTTTGGCCTATTCCTCCATGCAGATCTCCTCTAGAGCAGTGATGTTATGGGGCTGTTGCTGGACAACACAGACTTTCAACGCCCTCCAAAGATTTTCTATGGGGTTGAGATCTGGAGACTGGCTAGGCCACTCCAGGACCTTGAAATGCTTCTTACGAAGCCACTCCTTTGTTGCCCGGGCGGTGTGTTTGGGATCATTGTCATGCTGAAGACCCAGCCACGTTTCATCTTCAATGCCCTTGCTGATGGAAGGAGGTATTCACTCAAAATCTCACGATACATGGCCCCATTCATTCTTTCCTTTACACGGATCAGTCGTCCTGGTCCCTTTACAGAAAAACAGCACCAAAGCATGATGTTTCCACCACCATGCTTCACAGTAGGTATGGTGTTCTTTGGATGCAACTCAGCATTCTTTGTCCTCCAAACACAACGAGTTGAGGTTTTACCAAAAAGTTATATTTTGGTTTCATCTGACCATATGACATTCTCCCAATCTTCTTCTGGATCATCCAAATACTCTCTAGCAAACTTCAGACGGGCCTGGACATGTACTGGCTTAAGCAGGGGGACACGTCTGGCATGGCAGGATTTGAGTCCCTGGCGGCGTAGTGTGTTACTGATGGTAGGCTTTGTTACTTTGGTCCCAGCTCTCTGCAGGTCATTCACTAGGTCTCCCCGTGTGGTTCTGGGATTTTTGCTCACCGTTCTTGTGATCATTTTGACCCCACGGGGTGAGATCTTGTGTGGAGCCCCAGATCGAGGGAGATTATCAGTGGTCTTGTATCTCTTCCATTTTCTAATAATTGCTCCCACAGTTGATTTCTTCAAACCAAGCTGCTTACCTATTGCAGATTCAGTCTTCCCAGCCTGGTGCGGGTCTACAATTTTGTTTCTGGTGTCCTTTGACAGCTCTTTGGTCTTGGCCATAGTGGAGTTTGGAGTGTGACTGTTTGAGGTTGTGGACAGGTGTATTTTATACTGACAACAAGTTCAAACAGGTGCCATTAATACAGGTAATGAGTGGAGGACAGAGGAGCCTCTTAAAGAAGAAGTTACAGGTCTGTGAGAGCCAGAAATCGCGCTTGTTTGTAGGTGACCAAATACTTATTTTCCACCATAATTTGCAAATAAATTCATTAAAAATCCTACAATGTGATTTTCTGGATTTTTTTCCCTCATTTTGTCTGTCATAGTTGAAGTGTACCTATGATGAAAATTACAGGCCTCTCATCTTTTTAAGTGGGAGAACTTGCACAATTGGTGGCTGACTAAATATTTTTTTGCCCCACTGTATATGTTTTCACATTGTCATTATGGGGTATTGCGTGGGGAAGACATTCTTTTAGATGGGGGAAACTTTTTAAAATTCATTTTGATTTCAGGCTGTAACACAACAAAATGTGGAATAAGTCAAGGGGCATGAATACTTTCTGGAAGCACTGTATATTATTCAAGTCCCAAAATTGATGTAGCAACTGTGTATTGCCCCTTTAATGAACACGACCATGAGGGCCGTCTCTCTGACTGTGGTTGGGTGGCTGACGGCATACTCCATGTCCCTGATCTGAGTGCTCCTGCGTAACTGTCATCCGTGACTGACTTACATTTTCTCAGACTTTTATTGGTGATTGATTTCTAAGTAGAGGTCGACCAATTATGATTTTTCAACGCCGATACCGATGATTGGAGGACCAAAAAAAGCCGATGCCGATTAATCGTCCGCTTAATTTATTTACATAAAATAATGACAATTACAACAATTCTGAATGAACACTTATTTTATCTACTTAGTCTCAAATAAATAATGAAACATGTTCAGTTTGGTTAAAATAACGCAAAAACACAGTGTTAGAGAAGAAAGTAAAAGTGCAATATGTGCCACGTAAAAAAGCTAACATTTACGTTTCTTGCTCAGAACATGAGAACATATGAAAGCTGGTGGTTCCTTTTAACATGAGTCTTCAATATTCCCAGGTAAGAAGTTTTAGGTTGTAGTTATTATGACGCGGCAACTATTTCTCCCTATAATCGGCATCCAAAAATGCAGACTAACGATTGTTATGAAAACTTGAAATCGGCCCTAATTAAACGGCTATGCCCATTAATCGGTCAACCTCTATTTCCAACACAGGATTCTCCCCCTTTTAGTCTCATATAAGGCTTACTACACGGATCTAGTAAATTGTTTAACAGGAAACACAGGATGTGACACAGCAAAACCATTCATCCTTTTACAGGAAGTAGTACTTCCCTTCCAAGAGCAACACACTTGTTCACCCCCTTTCGAATACTATGTTTTATATTACACACACACCTGTTCCTGGGCAGTGTCCTCATCTTGCCATCTGCTCCTCCCTGGCCCCAGTACTTGTTCTGGCCTCCGTTGGAGCCGCGGTTGCGGCTTTCTCCCACAAACAGAGACTGGGTCACCTCCTGACTGGAGCCCTCATCCTTAGGGTAGCTACCGTCACTAACGGAAGACAACAGGCAGGGGATATGTTTTTGAGCAAATGTGTGTGTGTGTGTGTGTGTGGGGGGGGGGGGTATGCATAGATGTAGAAACATACACAGAAGCATTGGTACATACCTCGCAAAGGAGAGTCCCACCCCATTGTCTGCAAATCTATAACCAGAGAGAATAAATGCATCAGTAATTATGGGGAAAACCCAGCAATGGAGGAGTCACTGGTTCACTGTCATCTACGGCCTTGTGGACTGAGAAATAGGAACCAAATGAACTATTAGCAACATGCTAATAGGCTACACATAGCCCAATGATAGGTTACACACAGTTGGCTGCTTGTTTACATGTTAGCATAGCATGCTAACCTCTGATTGTAATGCAAGTTGCTACGGTAACTCCTGGGTAACATTTGATACACTTAACTCTGTGCCAATCATACAGCAAACCTAAGAGACAACCCATGATATGACTTCTGCACAGGACATTGATGAACAATGATGAATGTAAGTGCATTCATCATGGGCTCAATGTGTTGACATCCCAGCACTCACCCAGAGTTCTGAATGGTGATGTCACCGCCACGTATCCAGGCTCCGAGGTCATTGTTCTTGAAGGCGATGAGTGTGTCGATGAGAGCAGCCACCCGCGGCCGGTTTGGGTCTGCATTCTCATGTGGACGGAACCTGAAATGGACCCATATGTAATATGAGTATAGAAACACACACACTTTTAATCTCTCTCCGACACGCAGCACTCTTTCAAATAGCCACAGACAAACACGACACACACAAACTCACCTAGACACACACACACACACACAGCGTAGGCAGTGGTCTTGGAGGAGGGCCTAAGCTATTTTCCATCTGTTGAATCCGAGGCTTGTATTTGGATAGACTGCTGCAGAGTATAAACTATCTGTGGAGCCTTGTTTTCTCTGTAAACAAAACCTGCCAGACCCTCCAGGCTACAGTACAAGTACCATACAGACTATCCAAGTACAGTACAGTCCAGTACAGACTATCCAAGTACAGTACAGGGCTGGTTTCCCAAAAGCATCTTAAGGCTAAGATCATTGTAAGAACCTTCGGAAATCTCTGAACGGTTTCCCAAAACCATCTTAACAAAAAATCTTAACAAAAAAAAGACCTTTGTAGACAAGCTAACAACATTATTAGAATTTTATACACAGAAGATTTTGCTTAACAAAGAATCATGATGATGGCATATGGCTTGGGGGCAGTATTGAGTAGCTTGGATGAATAAGGTGCCCAGAGTAAACTGCCTGCTACTTAGGCCTAGAAGCTAAGATATGCATATTATTAGTATATTTGGATAGAAAACACTCTGAAGTTTCTAAAATTGTTTGAATGATGTCTGTGAGTATAACAGAACTCATATGGCAGGCAAAAGCCTGAGAAAAAATCCAACCAGGAAGTGGGAAATCTGAGGTTGGTCGATTTTCAACTCAGCCCCTATTGAAGTTACAGTGGGATATTGGTCATGTTGCACTTCCTAGGGCTTCCACTAGATGTCAACCGTCTTTAGAAACTTGTTTGAGGCTTCTACTATGAAGGGGGTCTGAAATGCACGCTGGTCACATGCATTTCACATGAGAGGTATCTCCCGTTCCTTTGCTTTTCTAAAGACAAAGGAATTCTCCGGTTGGAATATTATTGAAGATGTATGTTAAAAACATCCTAAAGATTGATTCCATACATCGTTTGACAAGTTTCAACGGTCTGTAACAGAACTTTTCGACATTTTGTCTGCAACTAGCGAACGAGCTTCGTGAGTTTTGATTTGTTTACCAAACGCGCTAACAAAAGTGGACATAAATGATGGATATTATCGAACAAATCAAACATTTATTGTGGAACTGGGATTCCTGGGAGTGCATTCTGATGATGATCATCAAAGGTAAATTAATATTTATAATGTTATTTCTGACAACTGACTCCAACATGGTGGAGTCAGTTGTGCGTGCGTGGCCACGCACAACAGTGGTAGGCTTGATTACCAACAACGACGAGACGGCCTACAGGGAGGAGGTGAGGGCCCTCGGAGTGTGGTGTCAGGATAATAACCTCACACTCAACGTCAACAAAACTAAGGAGATGATTGTGGACTTCAGGAAACAGCAGAGGGAACACCCCCCTATCCACATCGATGGAACAGTAGTGGAGAGGGTAGCTAGTTTTAAGTTCCTCGGCATACACATCACAGACAAACTGAATTGGTCCACTCACACTGACAGCATCGTGAAGAAGGCGCAGCAGCGCCTATTCAACCTCAGGAGGCTGAAGAAATTCGGCTTGTCACCAAAAGCACTCACAAACTTCTACAGATGCACAATCGAGAGCATCCTGGCGGGCTGTATCACCGCCTGGTATGGCAACTGCTCCGCCCTCAACTGTAAGGCTCTCCAGAGGGTAGTGAGGACTGCACAACGCATCACCGGGGGCAAACTACCTGCCCTCCAGGACACCTACACCACCCGTTGTTACAGGAAGGCCATAAAGATCATCAAGGACATCAACCACCCGAACCACTGCCTGTTCACCCCGCTATCATCCAGAAGGCGAGGTCAGTACAGGTGCATCAAAGCTGGGACCGAGAGACTGAAAAACAGCTTCTATCTCAAGGCCATCAGACTGTTAAACAGCCACCACTAACATTGAGTGGCTGCTGCCAACACACTGTCATTGACACTGACCCAACTCCAGCCATTTTAATAATGGGAATTGATGGGAAATGATGTAAATATATCACTAGCCACTTTAAACAATGCTACCTTATATAATGTTACTTACCCTACATTATTCATCTCATATGCATATGTATATACTGTACTCTACATCATCGACTGCATCCTTATGTAACACATGTATCACTAGCCACTTTAACTATGCCACTTTGTTTACTTTGTCTACACACTCATCTCATATGTATATTCTGTACTCGATACCATCTACTGTATGCTGCTCTGTACCATCACTCATTCATATATCCTTATGTACATGTTCCTTATCCCCTTACACCACATATGTCAGAGTCAAGGCCCGCGGGCCACATCCGGCCCGCGAGAAGGTTTTTTACGGCCCCTGGGATGATCTTGATTTGTTATTAGAACCGGCCCGCAGACCGCAGCAAGCCGGCAGCCCGCAGATCTTTTACACGCACCAATACTACATTTCCCACAATGCAACGGTGACGCACCGAGCAGTAGGCTGCTTCATTTCAATATTTATTGGCACAGCAGTTGTCAGCATCACAGTAAAATTAACTTTCAGATACCCATCAAAAATGGCAAAACGGAAGGTGGACACTGAGAACCGGGGGTTTCAAACAAGGTGGGAGTCGGAGTATTTGTTCACGGAGGTAGCTGGAAAACCTGTGTGTCTTCTGTGTGGAGAAAGTGTGGCGGTACTGAAAGAGTATAATCTGAGACGACATTATGAAACGAAACACGCGGACAAAAACAAGAATATGGACATGGAACAAAGGCTACAAAAGGCAGAGGAATTAAAACGAGGCCTCAAATCTCGACAGGCTCTGTTCAAAAAAGCCAAATCACAAGGCCAGGCTGCTGTCAAGGCCAGTTTTATTTTGGCAGAAGAGATCGCTAAATCAGCCCGGCCATTTACGGAGGGGGATTTCATCAAAAACTGCATGATTAAAGTTTGTGACGAAGTTTGCCCAGAAAAAAGGCAACTCTTTAAATGTGAGTCTGAGCAGAAACACCATTGCCGAGAGAGTAGACCAGTTGTCCATCAATCTAAAAGAGCAGCTTGTGAAAAAGGGAAAAGATTTCATTGCATATTCCTTGGCTGTGGATGAGAGCACCGACATTTCTGACATTGCCCAGTTGTCAATTTTCATCCGCGGAGTGGACTCCAGCCTAAGCGTGACAGAGGAGTTTTTGGCTTTACGTCCTATGCATGGCACAACTACGGGGCATGATTTGTATGAAGAGGTGTCAAGATGTGTAAATGAGATGGAGCTGCCTTGGGAAAAACTCGTGGGTTTGACAACCGACGGAGCACCTGCGATGTGTGGACACAGGAGCGGACTGGTGACGAAGATACGGGAAAAGATGCAAGAGGAAAACGCGACAGGTGAGCTGACAGCTTATCATTGTATCATACACCAGGAAGCGTTGTGCGGTAAAGCCTTGAAAATGGAGCATGTAATGAGCATCATCACGCGCACAGTTAACTTTATCAGAGCCAAAGGTTTGAATCACCGCCAGTTCAAGGCATTTCTGACGGAGTTAGAAACGGAGCATGGTGATTTGCCTTATCACACAGAGGTGCGATGGCTAAGCCAGGGAAAGGTGCTTCAAAGATGTTTCGAGCTTCGTGAGGAGATTTGTCTGTTCTTGGACAGCAAAGGGAAAGACACAACACAACTCCGAGACGAAATGTTTCTGTGTGAAATGGCTTTTCTGTGTGACATTACGAGTCATCTGAATGCAATGAACTTGCAGCTGCAGGGTCGGGATCGTGTCATCTCTGATATGTACAGTACAGTGAAGGCATTTAAAACCAAGTTGAGTGGATGATAGAAAATTGCTATTATTGTTTTTTTCTTTGAAGTAAATTTAGCCCACTTTTGCTAAAATAGAAAATATAGGCTACTGATGGTGCCTTGAATACCGGTTTCTTTCATTTAATGTTCATGTTATGGGGATTTTTATATAAAGGAAATTTGTCTTTTGTGTCTGTTGAAAATGAAAGATTACTGACAGAGCCATAAGAAAATATTGCTTTATTTATCTGATCATATTGGAATATATTTGTTAGGTTTTCAGTAGGTTCAATTAGGTTCACTAGACTATATGCGTCATTTAAAAAAATTTCAATGAACATTCGA
Organism: Oncorhynchus gorbuscha; assembly: GCF_021184085.1. Classification (NCBI taxonomy): domain Eukaryota; kingdom Metazoa; phylum Chordata; class Actinopteri; order Salmoniformes; family Salmonidae; genus Oncorhynchus; species Oncorhynchus gorbuscha. The sequence goes on along the minus strand of NC_060177.1, from coordinate 55,316,340 downwards.
ACAGTCCGGCCCTCGGCTTGTAGCTAAATTTTTTATTTGGCCCTCCGTCCATTTGACTTTGACACCCCTGCCTTACACTGTGTATAAGATAGTAGTTTTGGAATTGTTAGTTAGATTACTTGTTGGTTATCACTGCATTGTCGGAACTAGAAGCACAAGCATTTCGCTACACTCGCATTTAACATCTGCTAACCATGTGTATGTGACAAATAAAATTTGATTTGTTTTGATTTGGATATTTGTATTTGTTCTCTGAGCGCAGTACTCAGATAATTGCATGGTTTGCTTTTTCCGTAAAGCTTTTTTGAAATCTGACACAGCGGTTGCATTACGGAGAAGTGTATCTAAAGTTCCATGCATAAAACTTGTATTTTCATCAATCAGTGTTTTTCTGGATCAAACGCGCCAAATAAATGGACATTTTGGATTTATATCGACGGAATGAATTGAACAAAATGACCATTTGTGATCTGGGACATATTGGAGTGCCAAAAGAAGAAGCTCGTCAAAGGTAATGTCACGACTTCCGCTGAGGTTGGCTCTCCTGCCCGTTCGGGCTGTGCTCGGCGGTCGTCGTCACCGTCCTATTAGCCACTACCGATCCCTTTTCGTGTATCTGTTGGTTTTGTCTGATTGTTTTCACCTGTGTGTTAGTTAATTAGTATCTGTATAATATGTAGGTTGTCCCGCCCTTGTTTTGTGCGGGATTGTTTGTTTTGTCATTTAGTTTCGTCTGTCGGTGTTTTTGTGTTTATTTATTCTCCGGTTTGTCTGTTATCCTGTTTTGGATAATTTCACCCTGTTTGTATTTTGGGTTGTCCGTGTTTATTTTTGTTCACCGGAGAATAAACTACTTATCACTATTTGCTCTCTGCGCCAATCTACTCAACAAATTGGATGCAGTCTATCACAGTGCCATCCGTTTTGTCACCAAAGCTACTACCCACCACTGCGACCTGTACGCTCTCGTTGGTTGGCCCTCGCTTCATACTCGTCGCCAAACCCACTGGCTACAGGTTATCTACAAGTCTCTAAGATAAGCCCCGCCTTATCTCAGCTCACTAGTCACCATAGCAGCACCCACTCGTAGCACGCACTCCAGCAGGTATAGCTCACTGGTCACTCCCAAAGCCAATTCCTCCTTTGGTCGCCTTTCCTTCCAGTTCTCTGCTGCCAATGACTGGAACGAACTGCAAAAATCACTGAAGCTTGAGACCCATATCTCCCTCACTAGCTTTAAGCAAGAGGAATAGCTATGTAAGAATGCTGTTAATTGACTATAGCTCAGCATTCAACACCATAGTACCCGCCAAGCTCATCATTAAGCTTGGGGCCATGGGTCTGAACCCCGCACTGTGCAACTGGGTCCTGGACTTCCTGACGGGCCACCCCCAGGTGGTGAAGGTAGGAAACAACACCTCCACTTATCTGATCCTAAACACAGGGGCCCCATAAGGGTGCATGCTCAGCGCCCTTCTGTACTCCCTGTTCACCCATGACTTCGTGGCCACAAGTTTGCAGATGACACAATAGTAGTAGGCCTGGTTACCAACAATGACGAAACAGGCTACAGGGAGGAGGTTAGGGCCCTGGGTGTGTGGTGCCAGGAAAATAACTTCTAAGTCAACGTCAACCAAACAAAGGAGCTGATCGTGGACTTCAGGAAACAGCAGACGGAGCGGAGCATGCCCCTATCCACATCTACAGGAGCACAGTGGAGAAGGTGGAACGCTTCAGGTTCCTCAGCATTCACATTATTGACGATCTGAAATGGTCCACCCACAGACAGTGTGGTGAAAAAGGCGCAACAGCGCCTCTTCAACCTCAGGAGTCTGTAGAAATGTGGCTTGGCCCCTAAAACCCACAAACCTTTACAGATGCACAATTGAGAGCATCCTGTCGGGCTGTATCACCGCCTGGTACGGCAACTGCACTGCCCACAACCGCAAGGCTCTCCAGAAGGTAGTGCGGCCTGCCAAACGCATCACCGGGGGCAAACTACCTGCCCTCCAGAACACCTACAGCACCCAATGTCACATGAAGGCCAACAAGATCATCAAGGACATCAACCACACGAGCCACGGCCTATTCATCCCACTTAACATCCAGAAGGTGAGATCCGTACAGGTGCACCAAAGCTGGGACCGAGAGACTGAAAAACAGCTTCTAACACAAGGCCATCAGCCTGTTAAATAGCCATATTCTATTCTACTGTATTTTAGTCAATGCCACTATTTCTTAATTCCATAATTTTACTTTTAGATGTGTGTATTGCTGTGAATCGTTTTTAGGAACTACTGCACTGTTGGAGCTAGGAACAAAAGCATTTCACTACACCTGCAATTACATCTTCTAAATATGTTATGTGACCAATAACATTTGATCTATGGATGTCACATGGCTGGGCAGGGTTACAATCATGGGTGGGCCTGAGACTGCATATAGGCCCACCCACTGAGGAGCCAGGCCCAGCGAATCAGAATGAGTTTTTTCCCACAGAAAGGGCTTTTTTACAGATGGAAATACTCCACCGGTTTTCATCAACTGTACAGGTGGCTGGTCCAGATGATCCCGCAAGTGAAGAAGCCTGGTGTGGCGGTTCTGGGCTGGAGTGGTTACACATGGTCTGCGGTTATGAGGCCGGTTGAACATACAATCAAATTTTATAAAACGACATTGGAGGCGCCTTATGATAGAGAAATGAACATTCAATTCTCTGGCAACAGCTCTGTTGGACATTCCTGCAGTCAGCATGCCAATTGTGTGCTCGCTCAAAATTGAGACATCTGTGGCATTGTGTTATGTGACAGTATTGCACATTTCAGAATGGCGTTTTATTGTCCCCAGAACAAGGTGCACCTGTGTAATGATCATGTTGTTTAACCTCTTGAGTGTATGGGGCAGTATTTTGATGTTAGATGAAAAATGTACCCAAATGAAACTGCCTATTTCTCAGGCCCAGAATCTAGAATTTGCATATAATTGTCAGATTAGGATAGAAAACACTCTAAAGTTTCCAAAACTGTCAAAATATTTTTTGTGAGTATAACATAACTGATATTGCAGGCGAAAACCTGAGGAAAATCCAACCAGGAAGTGCTGGTTTAAAGGGATATCAACCAGATTCCTTTCCCTATGGCTTCCTATGGCTTCCACATGGTGTGAACAGTCTTTAGACATAGTTTCAGGCTTTTATTCTGAAAAAGGAGTGAGAAAGATCACATCGCGTCATTGGATGGCTGGGTGCCAGCAGAGTTTTGCATGCGTGAGCAGCTTGGAGCAGACGTTTTCTCTCTCACTCCTATTGAAAAAGCTACGGTCCGGTTGAAATATTATCAATTATTTATTGTAAAAACAACCTGAGGATTGATTATAAAAAACGCTTGACGTGTTTCTACGAACTTTACGGATACTATTTGGAATTTTCATCTGCCCCGTCGTGACCACTCGAGCCTGTGGATTTCTGAACATAACGCGCCAACCAAATGGAGGGTTTTGGATTTAAAAATCATCTTTATGGAACAAAAGGAACATTTATTGTGTAACTGGGAGTCTCATGAGGGCAAACATCCGAAGCTCATCAAGGGTAAGTGATCATTTTATTGCTTTCTGACTTTTGTGACCAATCTACTTTGCTGCTAGCTGTTTATAATGTTTTGTCTGCTGAGAGAGATGTCCTAACATAAACGCTTGGATAGCATTCGCCAAAAAGCTTTTTTTTAATCTGACACGCCAGGTGGATGGATTAACAACAAGCTAAGCTGTGTTTTACTATATTGCACTTGTGATTTCATGAAAATTAAATATTTTAGTATATTTGGCACTCTGCAATTCAGAGGATGTTGACGAAAATGATCCCGCTAACGGGATGGGTGCGCCAAGAAGTTAAATCAGCTTCTTGATGTGCCACACCTGTCAAGTGGGTGGATTATCTTGGCAAAGGAGAAATGCTCACTAACAGGGATGTAAACACATTTTTGCACAAAATATAATTTTTGTATAACATTTCTGGGATCTTTTATTTCAGCTCATGAAACATGGGACCAACACTTTATATGTTGCGTTTATATCTTTGTTCAGTATATTTTGTCGCACTTTCGAGCCCTGGAGCGCCGGTCTCTTGTAATCCCAGGGCATAGTTTCACATTTGAACAAATAAACAGGTCTCTAATATATCACTATGTCAAATAAGTGTAATTCCGCATGCGTGCATTTTCTCTCTTTGCGCCAGCGGAATTTCATGGTCTCTCCACCACGCCAAATTGTCTATCCTTTCATGTAAATTCGAGTCCGTGTAGCCAGCACAGAGAATACATGACCAGCTCGTCCATTTTGTAAAATTTGCTCAGCTGTGTGTTCTAAATATGATGTAGTTTAACCTGTGCTTACCTGGCATTGTTGTCCAGACATAGGTACTCCCGGGGGTCTGCAGCACTTGCGTTGGTGGTCTTTACACCTTTATCAATGAAGAGCCCAGCCTGGGTAACACAAACCGGTATGGGAACCACTGTCACAAGTACGGACTTAAAGGCACAATGCATTTGTTTGTCAGCCAAAAAGAACCCCCCAGCCCCCCCATAGAGTCAGTTTTACACATGAGTTTAACAGTAGCAGCTCTGTGAATTGCCATATGTCTGGGGTTTAAGGGTGTTTGTATATGCAGTTCAAGTGTGAATGCAATGCAACGAGACAGCATTACCAGGGGTATATAATTGGAGCATAGTCTTGAGACTGTAAGCACACTCCTTATGAGACAGGCACTTCTGGTCAGTGGACAAGGGCTCTCAGTTCACCTGACCTAATTTATTGAGCCAGAGAAACAGAGGCCTATTGTAAAGGCTAGTGTGTGCATGTCTGTGTGTGCACACTTATGTGGCGAGTGAGGTAAGTGTGTGAGCGTGTAAGTTTTGTGGCTTTGAGTAAGAGCTGGAAAACTGTATGAAATCAGACAATTGGAAGCGCTCTTACTAGTATGTACAGTTGAAGTCAGAAGTTTACATACACTTAGGTTAGAGTCATTAAAACTCGTTTTTCAACAACTCCACAAATTTCTTGTTAACAAACTATAGTTTTGGCACCTACTTTGTGCATGACACAAGTAATTTTACAAACAATTGTTTACAGACAGATTATTTCAGTGTATCACCATTCCAGTGGGTCAGAAGTTTACATACACTAAGTTGACTGTGTCTTTAAACAGCTTGGAAAATTCCAGAAAATGTCATGGCTTTAGAAGCTTCTGATAGGCTAATTGACATCATTTGAGTTAATTAGAGGTGTCCAGTTGGATGTATTTCACGGCCTACCTTCAAACTCAGTGCCTCTTTGTTGACATCATGGGAAAATCAAAAGATACCAGTCAAGACCACAAAAAATAAAATTGTAGACCTCCACAAGTCTGGTTCATCATTGGGAGCAATTTCCAAATGCCTGAAGGTACCACGTTCATATGGACAAACAATAGTACGCAAGTATAAACACCATGGGACCACGCAGCCGTCATACCACTCAGGAAGGAGTTCTGTCTCCTAGAGATGAACGTACTTTGGTGCAAAACATGCAAATCAATCCCAGAACAACAGCAAAGGACCTTGTGAAAATGCTGGAGGAAACAGGTACAAAAGTATTTATATCCACAGTAAAACGAGTCCTATTACGACATAACCTGAAAAGGCAGCTCAGCAAGGCAGAAGGCATTGCTCCAAAACCGCCATAAAAAAGCCAGACTACGGTTTGACCTAAAACAGGGAATTTTTACTAGGATTAAATGTCAGGAATTGTGAAAAACTGAGTTTAAATGTATTTGGCTAAGGTGTATGTAAACTTCCGACTTCAACTGTATATGTGATCCCTGCAGGAATTGAACATCAAAACCTTGGCGCTGCTAGCGCCATGCTTTTACCAGCTAAGCCACATAGAACCGCAGTGTGTTTGTCTTTCACACAGTGCTGCCAGTGAGTGGTACCTTAAAGTTGGAGTGCACCCGGTTGTTGTAGAAGATCCCCAGAGGGGTCAGCTCTGCCCGGGTCTCTGGAACCAGCCCATGAGAGTCCCCTGTGGAAGAGCTGTGGAACACATACCATATCCCAGCATCCTTTAGGATGACATGAGGGAGGGGTGGCAGAGAAGGGAGAAAAAGGAGAAGGACAAAACAAAGGCAACAGTAAACATGTCGTCCCCTACGAATGACGCAGCGCCCCCCTCCTTCAGCCAATCAGTGTCATTTTGTAAATGTCAGATGTCTTTGGCATCATTCACCCAAGTTGTGTCAAAATCGGGCCAATGGTGTCTGAGATATCACGTGACTCCTCAATTGGAGTCTGAGATATCACATGTGACTCCTGGAGCAGGTTGAGAGCTTCAAGTTCCTTGGTGTCCACATCACAACAAACTAATACGGTCCAAGCACACCAAGACAGTCGTGAAGAGGGCACGACAAAACCTATTCCCCTTCAGGAGACTGAAAATATTTGGCATGGGTCTTCAGATCCTCAAAAGGTACTACAGCTGCACCATCGAGAGCATCCTGATTGGTTGCATCCATGCCTGGTATGGCAACTGCTCGGCCTCCGACCGCAAGGCACTAACAGAGTAGCGGTCGACCGATTAATCGGAATGGCCGATTAATTAGGGCCGATTTCAAGTTTTCATAACAATCGGAAATCGGTATTTTTGGGCGCTGATTTGCCATTTAATTTTTTTAGACCTTTATTTAAATAGGCAAGTCAGTTAAGAACACATTCTTATTTTCAATGACGGCCTAGGAACGGTGGGTTAACTGCCTCGTTCAGGGGCAGAACGACAGATTTTCACCTTGTCAGCCCGGGGGGTTTGCAACCTCACAGTTAACTAGTCCAACGCAATAACGACCTGCCTCTCTCGTTGCACTGTCTGTTACACGAATGCCGTAAGCCAAGGTAAGTTGCTAGCTAGCATTAAACTTATCTTATAAAAAACAATCAATCATAATCACTAGTTGGTTGATGATATTACTAGATATTATCTAGTGTGTCCTGCGTTGCATATAATCTGACTGTTGTATTCGGCACGTGACAAATAACATTTCATTTGAATTTCATTGTGGGGGACAATAATGTGGCTTTGACAATGAGGTGAAGAAAAAAGAATGATCCTTGAGCACTAAGACTGTCATTGAGTACTGCGCTTACACATTGACACAATTGTGCCTGAACTTGAGCAGTAGGGTAACGATGTTCAACTTTACCCCCCCAGTTCAAGTCATCATTTATTGCTGTTGATGTAAGAGTAGGAAGACAATATCTCCCCAGATCACGTGAGATGAACCGGTAAGCCACACTTTTATATCCGAATGAGTTGCTAAACCGTAAAGCTGCAGTTCGTAATAAAAAAAAGAATTTAAAAAACGAAATGCCATAAACGGCTGAGCGATGGCCTAGAGATACATAACCGCTAGAATTCATAGACGGAGCTACGGATACAAGGACTGATCATCCATTAGATCAACATTTTAATGACTGATGTCTGAGATGAGGGGAGCAATACAACCGTACCAGATAAACATCATCAGTCCCCTGCAAATTGCCATTCATTCATTAAACAGTGGTTGCTTTGGTGGGTTAGCGAACATCATTATAGTCTTACCTGGGAGCCAGCAGCAGCGTTGCTTATGAGGTTATTATTGGGGTTGGCGATCCAAAACGTAGACACTGCCCTAGAACAAACGCAAGCACACCAAGACACAAGCACACACACACAGGGAGGATGAGGGGCATTAAAGAAGGTGTCTCCAGGCATGAGTGATTGTTACTATCAGGATATATGAATTTAATATGAAGCAGAAACAGAACCCTGACTCCTGTTATCCATGGAATAATCCACCTCTCCCACATAAATCCTGTACGGGGACAGGTCTGCCAACTCACACGCGGGCATACCCACTCCTCCAAATACAGCGCCTGCTGCTCCCCAAACTGACCTCCTTTTCAACCTCCCCCAGAAACACATCCCATGCAGCGGGGAGGTTCTTATTGCAGGGACAAGACTACTACAGCCCTATCACTCTCACATAGAGGATACGATCCCTCCGTCTTCTCTCACGGTAGGCCTGTCCAATAAAGCCGCACATACACTTTATCTTACTCATTACGCACGCACGCACACACACTCACACATACGAGTGTACAAAACATTAGGAACACCTTCCGAATATTGAGTTGCACCCCCTTTTGCCCTCAAAACAGCCTCAATTCACTCTACAAGGTGTCGAAAGTGCTCCACAGGGATGCTGGCCCATGTTGACTCAAATGCTTCCCACAGTTGTGTCAAGTTGGCTGGATGTCCTTCAGATGGTGGATAATTCTTGATATACACAGAAAACGGTTGAGCGTGAAAAACCTACCAGTGTTGCAGTTCTTGACACACTCAAAACCAGTGTGCCTGGCACCATACCCCGTTGAAAGGCACTTATTTTGTCTTGCCCAATTCACCCTCTGAATGGCACACACACACGTAGTCCATGTCTCAATTGTCTCAAGGCTTTAAAAAAAAACTTCTTTAACGGGTCTCCTCCCATGCATCTACACTGGTTGAAATGGATTTAACAGGTAACATCCATAAGGGCTCATAACGTTCACCTGGTCAGTCTACTCGGTGTATACCTCCACTTTATAACTCTTTCATTTTGAGCCATTATCTTTTCAAATGTCTGCCTCTTCACTTGCTTTCCGTTCCTCTATTATTCCCCTCTGTCACTTGTTCACTCTCTCTATCCGTGGCCAGTCAAGTCTCTTCTGTGTCTTACTTGCACTCCATGCTCGGTGAAGGGGTGTAGTTCTTGTACACTTTGTCTCGGATGCTGGTGCACATGGTCTCATTGCGATCAGTGGGCAGAAGCGTTCCCGGTCGGGTCACCAAACCCAGGTTGTGGAAGAACGTATTCCGCTGCTCTATCCCGTCCTCCAGGAAGAAACAGTGACCCAGGGTGTCATAGCCTACAGTGTCCTTCACCTGGGAAATGTTTGGGAAAGGTTACAGAGAGGTGAGTAAAAAGGAAACTCTTACTGGAGCAGAGCATGAAATCAGTTTGGAGCTTAATGTTGGTCGATTCACTTCATCAACGCATGTTAGATTAATTTGTTTAAAGACCAGCATCACATGGTCCTCAAGTTCTCCGTCTCACACACACACACACACACACACACACACACACACACACACACACACACACACACACACACACACACACACACACACACACACACACACACACACACACACACACACACACACACACACACACACACACACACACACACACACACACACACACACACACAGAGAAGATGGCCATTTGAATTGTTTTCACTATTCAAATAAATTCATGACATCTTTTCTCAGATATCTGGACTGCAGGACCCTTTACTTTCATATACCCTTTACTTTCATATACCCTTTACTGGTACGATGCCAGTAAAAAGAAACCTGCTCATGTTTAAAACCCAATTCATGTAGTCCAATTCATTTAAAACATATACATTATCTCCCCAATTTCGTGGTATCCAATTGGTAGTTACAGTCTTGTCCCATCGCTGCACCTCCCGTACGTACTCGGGAGAGGCGAAGGTCGAGAGCCGTGCTTCATCCGAAACACAATTCAGCCAAGCCGCACTGCTTCTTGACACATCGCCCCTTAACCCGGAAGCCAGCCGCACCAATGTGTTGGAGGAAACACCTGCACACCTGGCGCCCGTGTCAGGATGCATTGCGTCCGGCCCGCCACAGTGGTCGCTAGTGCACGATGGGACAAGAACATCCCTGCCGGCCAAACTGTCCCCTAACTCGGACGACGCTGGGCCAATTGTGCACAGCCCCATGGGTCTCCCAGTCGCGGGCGGCTGTAACAGAGCCTGGACTCGAACCAGGATCTCTAGTGGCACAGTAAGCTTTGTGATGCACTCGGGATGCTTACAGTCCCATTTTTACCATGTCCTTGTCGAGATGAGCCTTTTATATCTCCCATGTACATGCCGGCAAGTTTAGAAGTGAGAGTAGACGTGGGTCGACATCTATTTTCATTCAATCCATTGAATATATACCATTACAAAAGGCAGGTCCTAAGAAACATTATGAGATCAATGAAATAATTGAAAGGCATACCTTAATTATGTTACTGGCAGCACCATGCACATTAAATCAATAGGCCTAGTTATTTTGTTAATTGAACAGACCAGACACACTTAGACTACCCTGATCACAATTAACACACGTATATTTTATAATAAGCTAAAAATATGAAATAATAAAATACAAATCATATTTTTCCCACACAACCAAATGTCATAGTACCCGCAAAACACCAGTCTAAACGTCAACAGTGAAGAGGCGACTCTGCGATGCTGGACTTCTAGGTAGAGTTGCAAAGACCAGGCCATATCTCAGACTGGCCAATAAAAAGAAAAGATTAAGACGGGCAAAAGAACACAAGACACTGGACAGAGGAACACTACCTAGAAGGCCAGCATCCCGAAGTCACCTCTTCACTGTTGACATTGAGACTGGTGTTTTGAGGGTACTATGTAATGAATCTGCCAGTTGAGGACTTGTAAGGCGTCCGTTTCTCAAACGAGACACTCTAATGTACTTGTCCTCTTGCACAGTGGTGCACCAGGGACTCCCACTCCTCTTTCTATTCTGGTTAGAGCCAGTTTATATGACAGCGGTTCCACACATTCCTGTGACACAAGTGTAGAAAAAATATTATTTGCATTATATTCTGTTATATTAAATCAATTTGTATTTGTCACATGCGCCGAATACAACAGGTGTAGAGCTTACAAGCCCTTAACCAAGAATGCAGTTTTAATAAAATAAATAAGTGTTAAGTAAAAAATAAACAGTAACAAATAATTACTAAAGAAGAGCAGTAAAATCACAATAGCAAGACTATATACAGGGGGTACCGGTACAGAGTCAATGTGCGGGGGCACCGAGGTAATATGTACATGTAGGTAGAGTTAAAGTGACTATGCATAGATAATAAACAGATGACCAGCAGCATAAAAGAGGGGGGGGCAATGCAAATTGTCTGGGTAGCCATTTGATTAGAGGTTCAGGAGTCTTATGGTTTGGGGTAGAAGCTGTCTTTTGGACCTAGACTTGGCGCTCCGGTACCGCTTGCCGTGCAGTAGCAGAGAGAACAGTCTATGACTAGGGTGGCTGGAGTCATTGCTAATTTTTAGGGCTTTCCTCTGAATCCACCTGGTATAGAGGTCCTGGATGGCAGAAAGCTTGGCCCCAGTGATGAACTAGGCCGTACGCACTACCCTCTATAGTGCCTTGCGGTCGGAGGCCGAGCAGTTGCCATACCAGGCAGTGAGGCAACCAGTCTCAATGGAGCAGCCCTCTTCACAACTGTCTTGGTGTGTTTGGACCATGATGGTTTGTTGGAACTTGAAGCTCTCAACCTGCTCCACTGCAGCCCTGGCGATGACAATGGGAGCGTGCTCGGTCCTCCTTTTCCTGTGGTCCACGTCATCTCCTCACATTGAGGGAGAGGTTGTTGTCCTGGCACCACACGGTCAGGTCTCTGACCTCCTCCCTATAGGCTGTCTCATCGTTCAAGGTAATCAGCCCTACCACTGTTGTGTCATCGGCAAACTTGATGATGGTGTTGGAGTTGTGCCTGGCCATGCAGTCATGAGTGAACAGGGAGATCTTGTATGGAGCCCCACACCGAGGGTGATTGACCGTCATCTTGAACTTCTTCCATTTTCTAATATTTGCACCAACAGTTTACTTCTCACCAAGCTGCTTGCCTATTGTCCTGTAGCCCATCCCAGCCTTGTGCAGGTCTACAATTTTATCCCTGATGTCCTTACACAGCTCTCTGGTCTTGGCCATTGTGGAGAGATTGGAGTCTGTTTGATTGAGTGTGTGGACAGGTGTCTTTTATACAGGTAACGAGTTTGAAAAGGTGCAGTTAATACAGGTAATGAGTGGAGAACAAAGGCTTCTTAAAGAAAAACTAACAGGTCTGTGAGAGCCGGAATTCTTACTGGTTGGTAGGTGATCAAATACGTATGTCATGCAAATGAATTACTTAAAAATCATACAATGTGATTTTCTGGATTTTTGTTTTAGATTCCGTCTCTCACAGTTGAAGTGTACCTATGAGAAGAATTACAGACTTCTAAATGCTTTGTAAGTAGGAAAACCTGCAAAATCGGCAGTGTATCGAATACTTGTTCTCCCCACTGTATATTTATTAACGTTTTTTCTGTGATCGAATCAACATTATATCAGCCCCTTTTCAATGCAACAAACCAAAGCAGATCTAACTTTTCAAGAAGGAGTCTGTGATTTTGTTGTAGGCAGAGCCAGAGTGAAATTAAGTAGAGTTCTATTGGGGGGGGGTGAGCGGTCTTTCACCCGAGCAATGAGCAATGCGTGTGCTCATTTGTTGAAATTCTTTGCTAGTTAGTGAGTTATTTGCCCAGTTATAGATAGATATAGGTTAGCAAATTGGGAGTTACTGCTTCCTACAAGAGCACAAAACATGTAGGCGACATTTCAAACTGTCTTCGATCAGCCAGAAAGGTAAAAAGACTTAAAGGGGTAGTGTTGCAGGCTGCACAGACCTGTGACATAGACCTAATTAAACTCAAAACAAGCTATTATGTTCATTTGAAAATATAATAAAATGTGTTTCTTAGGACCTGCCTAAACTAATTAATAATAGATTCATTTTTGAAGGTTTAAATTCAATGGATTAATTCAAATAGAAGACCAACCACATCTGCACATCACTGCTAACACTCATCACCGGCATGTGCACAGAAGGGATAAAAGGCATATGCAGGAATGTGGTAAAGAATGTGGTAAAATGGGCCTGCTTGTAAGGGGGTCATATAAACATTGCCCACAATGTTTTACAGGCAAGATTCTGTAAATCCTATGTGAAAAAAGTGTGTGTGTGTGTGTGTGTGTGAGTGGCACAGACAAACACGAGAGTGAAAGCCAGAAAGAGAGAAGAGACACACAGACAGACAGAGACAGAGAGAGATAGAGAGAGAGACAGACAGACAGAGAGACAGACAGAGAGACTGAGACAGAGAGACACACACAGGGGGGGAGAGACAGAGAGACACAGCGGGAGAGCTGCGCCAGCTAGGTTAGCTGGCTAAAGTAGAAATGCTAATTGAGGCTATTTTGCTGCGCTACCAGTCCTTGTCTAAAACAACTCCTTTCATATGAAACAACAGCCTACCTTGTTGGTTGACCATTGTAGCCTACTCCTCATTTAGTCAATTTAATTCCGTCATTTTAATTCAGCTCTGCATTGATTAGAAATCTCCCACTTTACTTGTTACACATGGAGCCTCAATGTAGAGCCATTTTGATTGACCGTCATAACAACAAGCTTCACATGTGAAACGTGTGTAGGCTACCGGTGTGTCTTTATGGGGTGCACTCAGAAAGAAAGTCAGAAAACTAGGCCTAGGCTATTAAAAACAATGAATACTCTCCCAAGTAATTGCATACTAACGTCCGTTCGGATATTCAAATAACCATGCCCATCCCTAAAACACACACACAGTCTTCGGATTTCAGAAAAGCACAATAAAAATCCTATGTATTATTATTATTATAATACACTACTGTTCAAAAGTTTGGGGTCCCTTAGAAAAACACTTGTTTTTAAAAGAAAAGCACATTTTTTGCCCATTAAAATAACATCAAATTGATCAGAAATACAGTGTAGGCATGGTTAATGTTGTAAATGACTATCGTAGCTGGAAACTGCTGATTTTTTAATGGAATATCTACATAGGCGTACAGAGGCCCAATATCAGCAACCATCAGTCCTGTGTTCCAATGGCACATTGTGTTAGCTAATTTTATCATTTTAAAATGATAATTGATCATTAGAAATCCATTTTGCGATTATGTTAGCACAGCTGAAAACTGCTGTGCTTATTAAAGAAGCAATAACACTGGGCTTATTCTTCATTAAATAGTACCCGCAAAACACCAGTCTCAACGTCAACAGTGAAGAGGCGACTCCGGGACGCTGACCTTCTAGGCAGAGTTCCTCTGTTTAGCGTCTGTGTTCTTTTGCCAATCTTAATATTTTATTTTTATTAGCCAGTTTGAATTATTTGTTTCTGGCCATTTTGAGCGTGTAATCGAATCCACAAATGCTGATGCTCCAGATACTCAACTAGTCCAAAGAAGGCCAGTTGTAATTGCTTCTTTAATCAGCACAACAGTTTTCAGCTGTGCTAACATAATTGCAAAAGGGTTTTATAATGATCAATTAGCCTCATTAAAATGATAAACTTCGATTAGCTAACACAACGTGCAATTGGAACACAAGAGTGATGGTTGCTGATAAAAGTAGATATCCCATTAAAAATCTGCCATTTCCAGCTACAATAGTCATTCACAACATTAACAATGTCGACACTGTATTTCTGATCAATTTGATGCCATTGTAAAATTGACCCAAAAAAAAGTGCTTTTATTTAAAAAACAAGGATATTTCTAAGTGACCCCAAACTTTTGAACAGTAGTGTACGTGCACACACACTGACCAGCAGGCCGTTGGTGGCGTGGATGGTAATGCAGCGGGAGAAGGAGTGGTGGATGGAAAGGCCGTCCACGTAGGTTGGTTCCCGGTAGCCCCCTCGTCGGTCCACGTCCCCGCAGCGGTGGAAGTGGACTGGGTAGCGGCCCTTCTTCTGCTGCCCCATGTTCCTCAACTCCACGTGGGACAGGTGCACCGAGGTAAAATTCCCAAATATCTGAGGAGAAATGGGATAGAGGAGAGAGCGCGAAGAGTACATTTCTCTGTGTATCATATTATGTTTACACACACACAAGTCTGGATACACCTACCAATTCAAGGGTTTTGCTTATATATACTATTTTCAAAATTGTAGAATAATAGAAGACATCAAAACTATGAAATGCCACATATGGAACTAAATAAGTATATTTTTACATTTTAGATTATTCAAAGTAGCCACCCTTTTCACACTCTTGGCATTCTCTCAAACAGCTTAACCTGGAATGCTTTTCCAACAGTCTTGAAGGAGTTCCCACACATGCTGAGCACTTGTTGGCTGCTTTTCCTTTACTCTGCGGTCCAACTCATCGAAAACCATCTCAATTGGGTTGAGGTGATTGTGGAGGCCAGGTCATCTGATGGAGCACTCCATCACTCTCCTTGGTCAAATAGCCCATAAAAAAGCCTGGAGGTGTGTTTTGGGTCATTGTCCTTTTGAAAAACAAATGATAGTGGGACTAAGCGCAAACCAGATGGGAAGGGGTATGACCGCAGAATGCTGTGGTAGCCATGCTGGTTAGATGTGCCTTGAATTCTAAATAAATCACTGACATTGTCACCAGCAAAGCACCCCCACGCCATCACACCTCCTCCTCCATGCTTCACGGTGGGAACCACATATCCAGAGATCATCCATTCACCTACTCAGCATCTCACAAAGACACGGCTGTTGGAACCAAAAATCTCACATCTCACAAATTTGGGCATTTAGATTATCACTGGTCAATTGTCCATTGCTCGTGTTTCTTAGCCCAAGCAAGTCTCTTTTTCTTGGTGTCCTTTAGTAGTGTTTTCTTTGCAGCAATTCGACCATGAAGAACAGTTGATGTTGAGATGTGTATGTTACTTGAACTCTGTGAAGCATTTATTTGGACTGCAATTTCTGAGGCTGGTAACTCTAATGAACTTATCCTCTGCAGCAGAGGTAACTCTGGCTCTTCAATTTCTGTGGCGGTCCTCATGAGAGCCAGTTTGATCATAGCACTTAATGGTTTTTGTGACTGCACTTGAAGAAACTTTCAATGTTCTTGAAATGTTCCGGATTGACTGACCTTCATGTCTTAAAGTAATTATGGACTGTCATTTCTCTTTACTTATTAGAGCTGTTCTCGCCATAATATGGACTTAGTCTTTTACCAAACATGGCTATCTTCTGTAGACCACCCCTACCTTTAACAACACAATTGCATTAAGGAAAGAAATTCTACTATTTAACAAAGCACACCTGTTAATTGAAATGGATTCCAGGTGACTACCTCAGTTTAGAAAATAGTTTAAAAATATATATTTAAAAACAACTGGAATGAGTAGGTGTGTCCAAACCTTTGACTAGTACTATTATGATAGAATTGATCTATTGGCTGCTATATTTTACAGTTACAATTGACATCTGTTGAAGAATGGAAAAACATGCATGTTATTACAGTTGAAGTCAGAAGTTTACATACACTTAGTTTGGAGTCATTAAAACTGTTTTTTTCAACCACTCCACAAATGTATTGTTAACAAACTATAGCTTTGGAAAGTCAGTTAGGACATCTACTTTGTGCATGACACAAGTAATTTTTCCAACAATTGTTTACAGACAGATTATTTCACTTATAACTCACTGTATCACAATTCTAGTGGGTCAGAAGTTTACATACACTAAGTTGACTGTGCCTTTAAACAGCTTGAAAATTCCAGAAAATGATGTCATGGCCTTAGAAGCTTCTGATAGGCTAAATGACATCATTTGAGTCAATTGGAGGAATACCTGTGGATGTATTTCAAGGCTTACCTTCAAACTCGGTGCCTTTTTACTTGACATCAAGGGAAAATCAAAATAAATCAGCCAAGACCTCAGAAAGGCGTGTTCTGTCTCCTAGAGATGAATGTACTTTGGTGCGAAAAGTGCTAATTAATCCCGGAACAACAGCAAAGGACCTTGTGAAGATGCTGGAGGAAACAGGTACAAAAGTATCCATATCCACAGTAACACGAGTCCTATATCGACATAACCTGAAAGGCCACTCAGCAAGGAAGAAGCCACTGCTCCAAAACCACCATAAAAAAAGCCAGACTACGGTTTGCAACCGTGCATGGGGACAAAGAGGGTACTTTTGGAGAAATGTCCTCTCGTCTGATAAAACAAAAATAGAACTGTTCAGCCATATTGACCATTGTTATGTTTGGAGGAAAAAGGGGGATGCTTGCAAGCTGAAGAACAACATCCCAACCGTCAAGCAGGAGGGTGGCAGCATCATGTTGTGGGGGTGCTTTGCTGCAGGAAGGACTGGTGCACTTCACAAAATAGATGGTAACATGAGGAAGGAAAAATATGTGGATATATTGAAGCAACATCTCAAGACATCAGTCAGGAAGTTAAAGCTTGGTCGCAAATGGGCAATGACCCCAAGCATACTTTCAACGTTGTGGCAACATGGTTTATGGACAACAAAGTCAAGGTATTGGAGTGGCCATCACAAAGCCCTGACCTCCATCCTATAGAAATGTTTTGGGCAGAACTGAAAAAGCGTGTGCGAGCAAGGAGGCCTACAAACCTGACTCAGTTACACCAGCTCTGTCAGGAAGAATGGGCCAAAATTCACCCAACTTATTGTGGGAAGCTTGTGGAAGGCTCCCCGAAACATTTGACCCAAGTTAAACAATTTAAAGATAATGCTACCAAATACTAATTGAGTATATGTAAACTGACCCACTGGGAATGTGATGAAAGAAATAAAAGCTGAAATAAATCATTCTCTCTACTATTATTCTGACATTTCACATTCTTAAAATAAAGTGGTGATCCTAACTGACCTAAGACAGGGAGATTTTACTAGGATTAAATGTCAGGAATTGTGAAAAACTGAGTTTAAATGTATTTGGCTATATGTAAACTTATGTAAACCTCTGACTTCAACTGTATGTATTCATCAGAAAAAAGAATGTACGTAACACATTATACAGGGCAAATATTTTGCTTATGCAACACGGACAAAGATAATGTGTGTGAGGGAGGAGTGTATGAATCAGGAAGTGTATACGTCAGTCTGAGTTGTGTTAGTGTTCAGCCCAGGGGGAGGTTGGATGAAATAAAGAGTACAATACTAAACACAAAACATGAAGAGTGGGGAGAGTTGTTCTCCAGGGCTCTCTCTGAGTGGTGCGTGGGTTGTGTTCATTAGGGCATACAACGGAAAACCAAAAAATTATAATTGCAACCAGAAATGAAAACAGACTGAAACAGTCCCTCCCTGTTTCAGTCTGTTTTATTCCATTTGGTGCCGAATCAACATCTCCCTGCTGTGGCAGATCATGTGTGAATGCAGAATGGCCTCACTCATCAGTGCCTGCTTTATGCTCCAATGACCCTCTGCCACAGCAATATGGGAAGTTTCAACATGATTACACCAGACTGAATGGCATTAAATAAGCAGATGAACTCCGGCTGAAATGCACAGGGCAGGCAGGCCGAAGATTCAACACAGACCCTATACTCACAGTTACACACAGGTACATAAGCACTCAGACACACACCTTAATGTGTCCGCCGTACGTGTCGTGGCCAAAGAACTGGCACCAGTTGTTTCCATAGCAGGCGTTTTCCATCTCCCCATAGATGAGTATGTTCCTGCTGAGCATTGCTACCTCTGCCCGCATGTCCACGCCGTCCACAATCTCCCCCACATGGCCAAACTGGGGCCTCCCTGGGGGTGCGGGGGTGAAGAAAACACATACTTTTTTATAGCATGTACCAGTGTCATATCAGTAAAAGCAACAATTATTTGCTGTATGTAAACACTTAAATATATGTCTACGGTGTTCATATTAACAACAGTCAGCCAAATATATGATTGCCATGATACAGTAGGTCTGCCAACCTCATTTGTGCGCACACACACACACACACACACACACACACACACACACACACACACACACACACACACACACACACACACACACACACACACACACACACACACACACACACACACACACACACACACACACACACACACACACACACATGCTGGAAACTGGTTCTCTGGTAACAAAACACGAGGACATTTTTTTCTGGTTGCTATTGCTAAAAACACTAATTCAATTCTACGATATACAATCTGACCATGGCGTAATTGCAACCAGTTTTGCTCGCTGGGCTTGTGACACCATGGACAGTTTATAAACAGGACTGGCATCCTCACTCACACAGCAGAAAACAGGGGGAAGGAAGGAGGGAGGGAGTGAAATATATAATTGAGCAGCACCATCCCCTGATGGAAAAAAAACAAGTACTGTCCTCGTCTTTTCCCAAGGGCCATATATAGAAGATGTGAAATGAAAAACCAATGCTCAGAATATAGAAATAAATCATGATTCTTATTTTTATAATCATACAGATGTTGGCTCTTAATTTGATCACACAGTGTTGCAGAATTTTTTTCCTGCAATACAGGACATTTTAAACTTGTAGCATAGTTGAGGTTTAAAAAGGCTAAAATTTTGTAATTTCCAGACTTGACTTTCCCTTACGAAAAAATGTATCAACTACTAGAAAAAACGTCCACATAATAATTCACATTTCCTGTTGCTGCAGGATTATTTTCCTGCTGTAGCAAACCGGCTCAAATTAAGATCCTACATCTAAAAAAAATAATAAATAATAAATCACAGCAGTAATACTCAATATGAGCATTCATGAATGTACAAACACCCCTTTCGTTTTCGCTCACCTTGAACCCTGACCTGTCTGCTGGTGCAGCTCGGGCATGGGAGGAGGGTGAACTCCTCTGCCTGATGCATGGAGTAGTCAGTACTGGCAACCACAACCTGGTTCCCAGGTTGCCAAGTGCTTACATCATCTTGCAGGTTCAGGACAACCTGGTCCACAGCATCAACCTGGAAGCCAGATATGGGAAAACCTGGAAGACCAAAGAATAGGTGGTATAAGATCCGTTGCATAAGCGGTTTTCTACAGCATATCAAAGAACTAATGGCGGGAACAGGATCTAGAGTCACGAAAAGTCATATTTAAATCAAAAAAGTGCCTTCGGAAAGTATTCAGACACCTTGACTTTTTCCACATTTTGTTACATTACAGCCTTATTCTAAAATTCCCCTCATCATTCTACATTGAAATGTTTGCTAATTTATGAAAGATAAAAAAACAAAAATATTACATTTACATAAGTATTCAGACCCTTTACTCAGTACTTTGTTGAAGCACCTTTGGCAGCGATTACAGCCTTGAGTCTCCTTATGACGCTACAAGCTTGGCACACCTGTATTTGGGTTCCTCCCATTCTTCTCTGCAGATCCTCTCAAGCTCTGTCAGGTTGGATGGTGAGCATCGCTGCACAGCTATTTTCTGGTCTCTCCAGAGATATTCGCTCGGGTTCAAGTCCGGACTCTGGCTGGGCCACAAGGACATTGCGAGACTTGTCCCAAAGCCACTCTTGCGTTGTCTTGGCTGTGTGCTTAGGGTTATTGTCCTGTTGGAAGGTGAACCTGAACCTGCTTAGGACCTGAGACTGGGGCGTTCATCAAGGATCTCTCTGTACTTTGCTCCAGTCATCTTTCCCTCGATCCTGACTGGTCTCCCAGTCCCTGCTGCTGAATTCCCCCCCCCCCCCAACAGCATAATGCTGCCACCACCTTGCTTCACCGTAGGGTTGGTGCCAGGTTTTCTCCAGACATGACACTTGGCCTTCAGGCCAAAGAGGTGAATCTTGGTTTCATCAGACCAGAGAATCTTGTTTCTGATGGTCTGAGGGTCTTTAGGTGCCTTTTGGCAAACCCCAAGCAGGCTGTCATGTGCCTTTTACTGAGGCTTCCGTCTAGCCATTCTACCATAAAGGTCTGATTGGTGGAGTGCTGCAGAGATGGTTGTCCTTCTGGAACGTTTCCCCATCTCCACAGAGGTATTCTGGAGCTCTGTCAGAGTGACCATCGGGTTCTGGGTTACCTCCCTGACCAAGGGACTTCTCCCCCCCGATTGCTCAGTTTGGCCGGGCAACCAGCTCTAGAATGAGTCTTCTTGGTTCCAAACTTCTTCCATTTAAGAATGATGGAGGCCACTGTGTTCTTGGGGACCTTCAACGCTGCAGAAATATGTTGGTACTCTTCGCCAGATCTGTGCCTCGACAGTTCTGTCTTTGGGCTCTACAGACAATTTCTTCGACCTCATTGCTTGATTTTTGCTCTGACATGCACCGTCAACTGTGGAATCTTATATAGACCGGTGTAAAGTTTGGTTGAGGAGGAATAATAGTCTTGGGCTGTTTTTCATGGTTCGGGCTAGGCCCATTAATTCCAGTGAAGGAAAATCTTAACGCTACAGCATACAATGGCATTATAGATGATTCTGTGCTTCCAACTTTGTGGCAACAGTTTGGGGAAGGCCCTTTCTTGTTTCAGCCTGAAAATGCCCATGTGCAAAAAGCGAGGTCCATACAGAAATGGTTGTCGAGATCTGTGTGGAAGAACTTCACTAGCCTGCACATAGCCCTGGCCACATCCCTGTCGAACACCTTTAGGATGACTGCAAGCCAGGCCTAATCGCCCAACATCAATGCCCGACCTCACTAAAGCACTTGCAGCCATGTTCCAAGTAGTGGAAAGTCTTTTCAGAAGGGTGGGCTGTTATAGCAGCAAAGGGGGGCCAACTCCATATTAACGCCCTCATGATTTTCAAATAAAAAATATAATTTTATTTGTCACATGCGTCGAATACAACAGGTGAAATACTTATTTAAAAGCCCATATCTAACAATGCAGTTGTTAGTGTATTTACTAAAAGAAACTGAAGTAAAAAAATATATATTTTTTTAAATAGCTAAATATAGGCATAGGTTAGATAAAGGTAATTGAGGTAATATGTACATGTAGGTAGAGGTAAAGTAACTATGCATAGATAATAAACAGAGCGTAAAAGCAGTGTAAAAACGTGTTGGGAGGGGTCAATACAAATAGTGTGGGTAGCCATTTGATTAGCTGTTAAGGTGTCTTTAACCTTGGGGGTAGAAGCTGTTTAGAAGCCTCTTGGACCTAGACTTGGCGGTCCAGTACCGCTTGCCGTGCGGTAGAAGAGAGCACAGTCTATGACTAGGGTGGCTGGAGTCTTTGCCCATTTTTAGGGCCTTCCTCTGACACCGCCTGGTATAGAGGTCCTGGGTGGCAAGAAGCTTGGACCCAGTGATGAACTGGGCTCTTCGCACTACCCTCTGTAGTGCCTTGCGGTTGGAGGCCGAGCAGTTGCCATACCAGGCAGTGAGGCTCATACAAAAAAGTTATAAACCATTATACCAGCAGGCTTTAAAAAGTGTGAGCCGAACTGGTTATGACGCACCGTTCTTCCATTCGCTGTAGGCTGTGACAGAGAAGCCGACCCCGTCCACAGTGGTGAAGTTCTGGTGGGCCAGCGCCTTCCCTCCTGTGTCATGGTTCTCATGTTCCCGCACGGCTTCTGAACACGAGCCATTCCCTCCACCAATCACAGATACCAAGGCCCAGGCCTGCCTATGGACAGAGACACGAGAGAGAGAGAGACACGAGAGACGAGAGACATGAGAGACGAGAGAGAGACACGAGAGACGAGAGACATGAGAGACGAGAGAGAGAGACACACGAGAGAGAGGGAGATGAGACAGACACGAGAGAAAGACAGAGAGAGAGAGACACACACAAGAGAGAGAGAGATGAGAGAGAGTGACACGAGACACGAGAGAGAGAGACAGAGACACAAGAGTGAGAGAGAGGAGAGAGAGACACAAGAGTGAGAGAGAGGAGAGAGACGAGAGAGAGAGACATGAGAGAGACGAGAGAGATAGACAGAGAGAGACGAGAGAGATAGACAGAGAGAGACGAGAGAGAGAGAGAGAGAGAGAGAGAGAGAGAGAGAGAGAGAGAGAGAGAGAGAGAGAGAGAGAGAGAGATAGAGTATAATACTATGGCTTGAGCCTTTGTATTGTCTTATAACAAGGTTTAAGGTTTATAACAAGGTTTGTTATGCTATGTCTCTCCATACATAAAATTATAAGGATGACTGACTATAAGAAATTATAAGTGGGTTATACATACTCATGACAAATCTTACAACGCATAACTGCATCATAATGTATTATACCAGCATGCTTCAAGTATATTGTTAGAGACCCATTTCGCTAAGGAGGAAGCCTCTTTACGAATGCCCCATCTTTAGCTTTTGACACAACCAAAAAGGGAAGAACGCGTTTAAAAAGTGTGTCCAAGCCCAGTGTGACAGAGCTGGCCTCACCCTGTGCACATCTCGAGGTTAAAAGAATCAATGGACTGATACAAATGGTCAAAATTCAATCAACATGTATTATGCTATCAAACAGATGGGTTGAAAGAGGTTAAAATACAGACCACGCAAAAAGGTTATTAAAGCAACAAAAATATTTTCGCAGAGCAAATAGCATCACTACAAGCCTATTTATACTTGATCTGGCAATGTGATCCGGAGGTTCCGTACAGAGGGTGTGATGCAATTGCAAAGCCTCCGAACACCAAATCAAGCTCTGTACCGCATCGCTGTGTGCCTCCCAAATTTTTTAACAATGCGATGGGCTCCATATAGTTCCGCCTTGACGGTAGGTGGAAGCAGTACGTCCTGAATAAACACAAACTCACTTCCTTGACAACAGCTCTGCGAAGCACAAGAGGTACGAATGCCCTAACTTCTGAAAAGGCCGCATCGCAGTAAATGCTGTAAGGTCAATAAAGACGTCGGAATGAGCGTTTAAATAATAAAATTGGCTTCACCTCTTCCAAGCATTTTTTCCCACTGTTGAAACAGACCACCTTTAAAGACACAAAAAACAATTAAGGTGTGGCCAATTACTAGGTGTGTCCAACACACCTGAACACACTAAAATTGACAAAACAAAACTACTGACGAATGAGGATGAAGTTGAGCGTAAATATATACATACAGTTGAAGTCAGAGGTTTACATACACCTTAGCCAAATACATTTAAAAACTTTATTTTTTACAATTGCTGACATTTAATCCTAGTAAAAATTCCCTGCCTTAGGTCAGTTAGGATCACCACTTTATTTTAAGAATGTGAAATGTCAGAATAGTAGAGAGAATTATTTATTTCAGCTTTTAATTCTTTCATCACATTCTCAGTGGGTCAGAAGTTTACATATACTCAATTAGTATTTGGTAGCATTACCTTTCAATTGTTTAACTTGGGTCAAACGTTTTGGGAATTCTTACTATAATTAAATGTCAGTAATTGTAAAAAACTAAGTTTAAAGGTATTTGGCTTCCACATGCTTCCCACAATAAGTTGGGTGAATTTTGGCCCATTCCTCCTGACAGAGCTGGTGTAACTGAGTCAGGTTTGTAGACCTCCTTGCTCACACATGCTTTTTCAGTTCTACTCACAAATGTTCTATAGGATTGAGGTCAGGGCTTTGTGATGGCCACTCCAATACTTAATCAATTTTGCCACAACTTTGGAAGTATGCTTGGGGTCATTGTCCATTTGGAAGACCCATCTGCGATCAAGCTTTAACTTTTAACTGATGTATTGAGATTTTGCTTTAATATATCCAAACATTTCCTGCTTCATGATGCCATCTATTTTGTGAAGTGCACCAGTCCCTCCTGCAGCAAAGAACCCCCACAACATGATGCTGCCATCCCTGTGCTTCACGGTTGGGATGGTATTCTTTGGCTTGAAAGCCTACCCATTTTTCCTCCAAACATAACGATAGCCAAACAGTTATATTTTTCCCCTGGTGTTTATACTTGAGGACTATTATTTGTACAGATGAACGTGGTACCTTCAGGCGTTTGAAAATTGCCCCAAAGGATGAACCAGATTTGTGGAGGTCTACAATTGCTTTTCTGAGGTCTTTTCTGATTTATTTGGATTTTTCCATGATGTCAAGCGAAGAGGCACTGAGTATGAAGGTAGGCCTTGAAATACATCTACAGGTACACTTCCAATTGACTCAAATTATGGCAATTGGCCTATCGGAAGCTTCTAAAGCCATGACATCATTTTCTGGAATTTTCCAAGCTGTTTAAAAGGCACAGTCAACATAGTGTATGTAAACTTCTGACCCACTAGAATTGTGATATAGTGAATTATGAGTGAAATAATCTGTCTGTAAACAGTTGGATTACTTGTGTCATGCACAAAGTAGATGTCCTAACTGCCAAAACTATAGTTTGTTAACAAGACATTTATGGAGTTGTTGAAAAATGAGTTTTAATGACTCCAACCTAAGTGTATGTAAACTTCCGACTTCAACTGTATATGGACTGGTTTGAATTATGAAACAGTTTTGGGCCTAATTAACACAAGTACCAAAATCACACATTTAAAATGTATAAGTAAAGATGCATTGAATGCCATAAAATGCCATCTTCACACCCAGGCACAATGTCAGTTCACCACACTGCAGTTTCATCAGTCGCCCGCCATCGATGGCTCATCCCTCGCTGATCAGTAACCAACCATTGGCCAGGTCTTTCCCCAGGAGGCTTGGCACTTTTCGCTCTACTTGTCGTTTGGCAGTGAGTGAGTGAGTGGAACCAAGCCTTCCCTGGCATTCCTGGTTTCCACACACACACACAAAACAAGCTGATTTAAGACTTTTACAGCCCAGTTCAGAAGTTACTACTGCTGCTACTGCTCATAAATATTGCCAGAGCCATTTTTAATAATACTAACTAATACTGATGGTACAAATGTCACTGTAGGCATAGCTCCTTCTACTGTAGCTACAATGCCTTCACAAAGCAATTTAAGTCTTGTAGATTTTCAAGCTGATTTAAGTCAAAACTATAACTAGGCCACTCAGGAACATTCAATGTTGTCTTGGTAAGCAACTCCAATGTATATTTTGCCTAGTGTTTTAGGTTATTGTACTGCTGAAATGTGAAATTGTCTCCCAGTGTCTGTTGGAAAGCAGACTGAACCAGGTTTCCCTCTAAGATTTTGCTTAGCTCTATTCAGTTTCTTCCTTAGTCTTGCTAATGACAAGCATATTCATAACATGATGCAGCCACCACCATGCTTGAAAATATAAAGAGTGGTACTCAGTGATGTGTTATTTTGGGGGCAAATCCAACACATTGTATTCAGGACATGAAGTTAATTTCTTTGCCACATTTTTTGCAGTTTTACATTAGTGCCTTATTGCAAACATAATGCAAGTTTAGGAATATATGTATTTTGTACAGGCTTCCTTCTTTTCACTCTGTCATTTAGGTTAGTATTGTGGAGTAACTACAATGTTGTTGATCCATCCTCAGTTTTCACCTATCAAAGCCATTAAACTCAGTTTAAGGTATGGACACATTTTTCTATTTTGTAGAATAGTGAAGACATCAAAACTATGAAATAACACACATGGAGTTATGTAGTAACCAAAAAAAGTGTTCAAATCAAAATATATTTTATATTTGAGATTCTTCAAAGTAACCACCCTTTGCCTTGATGACAGCTTTGCACACTCTTGGCATTCCATCAACCAGCTTCATGAGGCAGTCACCTGGAATGCATTTCAATTAACAGGTGTGTCTTGTTAAAAGTTAATTTATGTCATTTATGTCCTTCTTAATGCGTGTGAGCCAATCAGTTGTGTTGTGAAAAGGTAGGAGTGGTATACAGAAGATGGTCTTTTACCAAATAGGGCTAAGTCAACATTATGGCAAGAACAGCTCAAATAAGCCAAAGAGAAATGAAAGTCCATTAATTTAAGACATGTTTAACACTTTTTTGGTTTCTACATGATTCTATGTGTTATTTCATAGTTTTAAATGGCTTCACTATTATTATACAGGCTTTCACCAAATTGACAGAAATGTTATGATTTTTATTTCATGGGGTGGATTATCCCTTTATGTCGTTATTTTCAACCACTGCATAACCTTTTCAAGCGTGGTAATCGTTTAAAACATTTCCCCTTGCATTACTGTATGGATTTTAGCCTCACATCTGAAGAGGCACTCCACACAATGACGTCTGGAAGAAGGCCTGACTGTCACCTCTCTGTGGAGGCTGATCCTAACAACACAATCACGGGCCAACACGCCACTCAGCATATCAAAGAGCACCTTTACCCGCTGAAATAAAAACAAGAACCATCTGTGAAAGCACCCTGCCCTCCCAGCAGCCATTAGTCAGTGTGTGTGTGTGTGTGTGTGTGTGTGTGTGTGTGTGTGTGTGTGTGTGTGTGTGTGTGTGTGTGTGTGTGTGTGTGTGTGTGTGTGTGTGTGTGTGTGTGTGTGTGTGTGTGTGTCTGTATGCATGCATGCCAGTGAGAAAAACTGCATGTTTCTTGTTTTTTTTTTAAATCCCAGAACATCCTTAATTGCCTGACACGCTTCACACACTTTTTTAACAGGCTCTTTCTTTAGGCCAGCAATGGCCCTGTGGACAATAGATGAGGTCACTATACTACTATCCATCAGAGCTCGGTCCTCTCAGATTAGGTAAATGACACGTGGCCAGGACGCACCAGGCAGGGGCGGACAAAGGGCTTTTATAAACGGACAAACCATTTGATGTGGGTCTGACAGGGGTAGGGAAGGGCAATGGACATTACTGTCACTATGCAGTGGGTGTGTTTGATCATTGATAGTGGATGTGTTGGCTTAAAGTGGATTGTTGCTGTTCGTTTCAGAGGCTCACCTGCAGGATCCTGGGGGGGGGGGGGGTCAGATGATGCATGAATGCCCATAGACAAAGTACAAGTCCGGACAACGTGACCGGGAAGATTTGAATTTATCGGCAATTTGAGAAATTTACCAAACCCATATGCATTGGGAGTGTAACCCATTAGGGCAACCACCCACGGTGCTCAGAATGACAGAAATCACATTTAGATTATGGTAATTAATCTTAAACAGAACATGCAACTCCTGTAGTGAAGCAGACAATAAAACATAATTTTATAACAGCGCACCTGATGCGAGCGGAATTTGACATATTTGAAAATCAGAAATGAGAAATTCTCAGAGAGGAAACGTTGTTTGCGGAGTTCACAACCTGCTACACTTGTGAGAAACAAATTGATTTATTTCATAACCATAATTTACAAGTTGTCAACTGTTTGATTGACTTTTGTTTGGAGTGCTCCATGTGAGAAATGAGCATGGGTATGGTTTCTCGTTCTTGTTAATGTTGAGGGAGCGTGCGCGCCTCAGCACACATAGAAGTAGCCTGCTACGCGCAAATGTAGGAATGTGCCCATTTGGGGATGTTTGATTTCTGACCACATCCAGCATTAATAAGCTGAGCTTCTCCGTATTTATTTATCATTTACATCCATTGCTCACAGTAGGCCTATTCGAAAAATCTTTGCAACAATCTCCCCTTCAATAATCACCAAGCCTCGGTGTGAAAGATCAAATACAATCAACAAAAATATAAAAAGCAACATGCAACAATTTCTAAGATTTTACTGAGTTATAGTTCATGAAAGAAAATCAGTCAATTGAAATAAATTCATTAGGCCCTAATCTATGGATTTCACATGACTGGGAATACAGATATGCATCTGTTTGACACAGATACCACAGTTTCATCAGCTGTCGGGTTGGCTGGTCTTAGTCGATCCCGCAGGTGAAGAAGCCGGATGTGGAAGTCCCGGGCTGGCGTGGTTACACGTGGTGTACTGCCATATTCTCTGAAATGATGCTGGAGGCAGCTTAATTGTATATCAAATCAAAGTTTATATGTCACGTGTGCCGAATACAACAGGTGTAAACCTTACAGTGAAATGCTTACTTACAGGCTCTAACCAATGGTGCCAAAAAAAGGTGTGTGTGTGTAGGTAAGTAAAGAAATAAAACTGTAGAAAGACATTTGAAAAAAAGAGTAGCAAAGCTATATACAGACAGCTGTTAGTCAGGCTTATTGAGGTAATATGTAAATGTAGGTATCGTTAAAGTGATTGTGCTTATATGACGAACAGAGAGTAGCAGAAGCGCAAAAAAGGGGTTGGTGGGTGGTGGACACAATGCAGATAGCCCGGTTAGCCAATGTACGGGAGCACTGGTTGGTCAATTGAGGTAGTATGTATATGAATGGATAGTTAAAGTGACAGCATATAAGATAAACAGAAAGTAGCAGCAGTGTAAAAGAGGGTTTAGGGGGACTCAATGCAAATAGTCCGGGTAACCATTTGGTTACGGACTATAACAGGAGTCTTATGGCTTGGGGGTAAAAACTGTTGAGAAGCCTTTTTGTCCTAGACTTGGCACTCCGGTACCGCTTGCCATGTGGTAGTAGAGAGAACAGTCTATGACTGGGGTGTCTGGGGTCTTTGTCCATTTTTAGGGCCTTCCTCTGACACCGACCTGGTGTAGAGGTCCTGGATGGCAGGCAGCTTAGCCCCAGTGATGTACTGGGCCGTACGCACTACCCTCTGAAGGGCCTTGCGGTCGGAGGCCGAGCAATTGCCGTACCGGGCAGTGATGCAACCGGTCAGGATGCTCTCGAAGAAGCAGCTGCAGAACCTTTTGAGGATCTCAGGACCCATGCAAATCTATTTAGTTTCCTGAGGGGGAATAGGCTTTGTCATGCCCTCTTCACAACTGTCTTGGTGTGTTTGGACCAATCTAGTTTGTTGTTGATGTGGACACCAAGGAATTTGAAGCTCTCAACGTGCTCCACTACAGCCCTGTCGATGAGAATGGGGACGTGCTCGGTGCTCCTTTTCCTGTAGTCCACAATCATTTCCTTAGCCTTGGTTACATTGAGGGATAGGTTGTTATTCTGGCACCACCCGGCCAGGTCTCTGACCTCCTCCCCATAGGCTGTCTCGTTGTTGTTGGTGATCAGGCCTACCACTATTGTGTCGTCTGCAAACTTAATGATGGTGTTGGAGTCATGCCTGGCCATGCAGTCATGGGTGAACAGGGAGTAAAGGGGGGGACTGAGCACGCACCCCTGGGGAGCTCCAGTGTTGAGGATCAGCGTGGCAGATGTGTTGCTACCTACCCTCACCACCTGGGGGCGGCCTGTCAGGAAGTCCAAGATCCAGTTGCAGGGGGAGGTGTTTAGTCCCAGGATCCATAGCTTATTGATGAGCTTTGAGGGTACTATGATGAACACTGAGCTGTAGTCAATGAACAGCATTCTCACATAGGTGTTCCTTTTATCCAGGTGGGAAAGGGCAGTGTGGAGTGCAATAGAGATTGCATCATCTGTGGATCTGTTTGGGTGGTATGCAAATTGGAGTGGGTCTAGTGTTTCTGGGATAATGGTGTTGATGTGAGCCATTACCAGCCTTTCAAAGCACTTCATGGGTACGGACGTGAGAGTTACAGGTCTGTAGTCATTTAGGCAGGTTGCCTTTGTGTTCTTGGGCACAGGGACTATGATGGTCTGCTTGAAGCATGTTGGTATTACAGACTCAATCATGGACATGTTGAAAATGTCAGTGAAGACACCTGACACCTGGTCAGCACATGCCCAGAGCACACATCCTGGTAATCCGTCTGGCCCCGCAGCCTTGTGTATATTGACCTGTTTAAAGGTCTTACTCACGTCGGCTACGGAGAGCGTGATTGCATAGTCATCAGGAACAGCTGATGCTCTCATGCATGCCTCAGTGTTGCTTGCCTCGAAGCGAGCATGGAAGTGATTTAGCTCATCTGATATGCTCGTGTCACGGCTGTGCTTCCCTTTGTAGTCTGTAATAGTTTACAAGCCCTGCCACATCCGACGAGTGTCGGAGCCGGTGTAGTATGATTCAATCTTAGCCCTGTATTGACGCTTTGCCTGTTTGTCGGAGGGAATAGCGGGATTTCTTGTAAGCAGGAATCAGGAGGATAGAGTTGTGGTCGGATTTAACAGATGGAGGGCGAGGGAGAGCTTTGAACGCGTCTCTGTGTGTGGAGTACAGGTGATCTAGAATTTTTTTCCCTCTGGTTGGACATTTAACATGTTGATAGAGATTTGGTAGAACTTATTTAAGTTTCATTTAAGCATTAAAGTCTCCGGCCACTAGGAGCGCCACCTCTGGGGTGAGTGGTTTCCGGTTTGCTTATTTCCTTATACAGCTGACTGAGTGCAGTCTTAGTGCCAGCAACTGTCTATGGTGGTAAATAAACAGCCACAAAAAGTATATCTGAGAACTCTCTAGGCAAGTAGTGTGGCCTGCAGTTTATCACAATATACTCAACTTCAGGCGAGCAAAATCTAGAGACGTCCTTAGATTTTGTGCACCAGTTGTTGTTTCCAAATATGCACAGACCGCACCCCTCGTCTTACCGGAGTGTGCTGTTCTATCCTGCCGGTGCAGAGTGTATCCTTCTTGCTGAATATCCATGTCTTCATTCAGCCACGATTCCGTGAAGCATAGGATATTACAGTTTTTTATGTCCCGTTGGTAGGATATTCGTGAACTTACCTCGTCAAGTTTATTGTCCAATGATTGCACGTTGGCAAGTAATATTGACGGTAACGGCAGCTTTCCTAGTGGTATTCTGTGGATCCGGACGAGGCATCTGGCTCTTCATCGCTTCCTTTTGCGAATTATTGGGATGTCTGCCCTGTGGGTTGTTTGGAGAATACCGTGCGAGTCCTGCTTGCTGCTGTGGTTGTTGTTTAAGAAATCTTTGTCTAATCCTAGGTGAGTGATCGCTGTCCTGATATCCAGAAGATCTTTTCTGCCGTAAGATACGGTTGCAGAAACATTATGTACAAAATAATTGACAACTATCGTGAAAAAAAAACACAAAATAGCACAATTGGTTAGGAGACCGTAAAACGGTGGCCATCTCCTCCAGCGCCATCTTGCTGGTATAGAAATTAACATTAAATTATCTAGCAACAGCTTTGGTGGACATTCCTGTAGTCAGCATGCCAATTGCATACTCCCTCGAAAATGTAGACATCTGTGGCATTGTGCTGTGTGACAAAACCACACATTTTAGAATGGCCTTTTATTGTCTGCAGCACAAGGTGCACCTGTGTAATTATCATGCTGTTTAATCAGCTTCTTGATATGCTACACCGTTCAGGTGGATAGATTATCTTGGTAAAGAAGAAATACTCACTAGCAGGGATACAAGCACATGTGTGCACAACATTTTAGAGCAATAAGCTTTTTGTGCATATGGAACATTTCTGGTATCTTTTACTTCAGCTCATAAAACATAGGACCAACACTTTACATCTTGCATTTATATTATTGTTCAGTGTATCATCATCAGATGATCCCATTTATCCAGTGGAGACCTAATAAAATACCTTTCCTTCCAACAACTGTCTGTCCTGAGCTCACTGGCGCTGGAAGCTCGGAGGGCCTGGAATAGGCTAGTTGAGACAATGTTTCAAGTTAGTTCGAGACAGCTTCCAGATGGATCCAGTTGATTGATTTGATACTGTTGCACTTCCCTAGTGATAGCTCAAGTCAAGAAGCATAGAAAACTGAGGCAGACAGGCTGAAGAGAGATGTGATTGGGAAAAAAATTTGAATTTATCAGTATATTTTCTACTGTTTTTATTTGTAGGCTTTATGTATTTTTATTTAGTTGACAATGGAAGTTTTTAGGCTAAAGGCTGCATTGGCCATCTGAGTTCCATGAGCTCATTTAGGTTATTTATACAAGCTCCCGATTGGTGCAGCGGTCTAAGGCACTGCATCTCAGTGCTAGAAGTATCACAACAGACCTTGGTTTGATTCCAGGCTGTATCACAACTGGCCGTGATTAGGAGTCCCACGGCGTCTGAGTTTGACCGGGGTAAGCCATCATTGTAAATAACAATTTGTTCTTAACGGACTTCACTAGTGAAATTAAAAATAAAATGTAGCTGCCAATGATCACTCGTTTTATATTTTTAGCACGGTTTTTATGATTAACCACATGAGAATGATTTTGATCAATTAAGACATTATTAAAATGAAACTGTTCCATGGAAATGTGAAAATGAAAATCATAACTGGCACGCAGATGGGTAGAAATGGTAGAATAAATTGTATGTTTCCCCAATCTTGAACTCTTGCACCGCCTATAATGTTTTTAGAAAATAATTGCCTCCATGTTTCTATGGTCAGATTTTCAGGCAAAGTAAGGCATGCCTAATAATAGGAAGTAAATCATTCAGGATTCAAACCATTCAGTATGTTTTCAAAATGCAAACTGCCTCCAGCGCACATTGTAAAGTGGTGGGTGAGGCGGTGATCGCCAGCCGACCGTTGTTTTTTTTCCCTCGGTCAATTTGGCAGGGAACAACTTTACGGCTTTTCACACACACACACACACACACACACACACACGGTCAAAAGCCGGCAATTACCAGCTAACGAAAACCCTGGTGTGTGTGTGTGCAAGCTTGCGTGTGAGAATAGTCTGATGTGCGCGTGTGCAATAACTCAATTCACCCTTGCACTCCTTTGGCAAAGGGTATAAACACTGTCAAATACCCTGAACCCTGCTAGCTAGCTCACACACACAGACATGCATGCTACACACAAACAAAATCAGTGTGCAATCAGGAAGCATAACAGACCCTGTTTATGGTGCCTGGGCAGTGCGACTGATTTGTGATCAGTTCATGAAAGCGTCACACTATGGGTTTGATTGATTTGGCGATGGGGACCAAAGTGTTGCCTTGGCAACAACTCCACGTGTGAAACGTGACTAATTTACACTTACCTAAGGGAATTGTTTAAGGGCATTGTATAAATTATTAATTAGGTAAGCGCATACTGAAGGAGTTTTACGGTAGTTTTAAGGCACGTACGGCAAAGTCTCTGGTTACTATGAAGACGCAGTGTTGCCAACTTAGTGACTTTGTCGCTAGATTTAGCAAGTTTAATACCCCACCTGTGAGTTTTATTGGTAATTGGCAATATTTTGCCTGCATCTAGCTGATCTAGGCAGATATCATTAGTCCAAAAGCTGCAAATGAATTTCTATTGGATAAATTCAGTTAATGTTTATCTCCGTTTAGTTCAGTTTGCTTCCGTTTAAGAAAAGGGGTTTATTAAAAAGATTGAAAATGATCACATGCAAACACAGTTCACTTTCATAGCAGCCACATTCAAACAGCATGATCCTTTTGATTGTTGTATTCCTTCTGGCAGCCGTTTAGCAGTTATACTGACGGGCCTCAGTGGCAAATAATTAATCAAAGCAAAAGCTTACCTTGACTTGGAAGAGTTCCAGTGTTGGATAGCCATAGCCAGCTAGCCAACATAGCATCCCTCTTTGTTTGAGCCGGGTGTTTGACTAGGCTAAACTAGCAAGCTGCATTCGCTAGCTGTAAAAGTTAGAAAACAAATACAACGAAATATAGCTCTCCCTCTCTCGCTTCTCCTTCATTTTTGAAGATATTAATTTGTTCAAAACTGTTCCAACTATTGTCTCGCTCGCTTTGAGTCAACTACTCACCACATGTTATGCACTGGGGTGCTAGCTAGCTGTAGCTTATGCATTCAGTACTAGATTCATTCTCTGATCCTTTGATTGGGTGGACAACATGTCAGTTCATGCTGCAAGAACTCTGATAGGTTGGAGGACGTCGTCCGGAAGTTGCATAGACTTACAGAGTATTTATGACAAGGGGGTGACAACCACGAGTCTTCTAGGTTCTGTATTGAAGCCAATGTACCCAGAAGACGGAAACTAGCTGGTCCCCCGGCTTAACCTTGGTGCTACCCTACAAAGTGTTGTTGGGGCCTTCTTTCCAAAACAGTGTGTTTTATATTGAACATATTTAGAATAGTTTTATCCAAAAAGGTTAACTTTAATGTTTCGTTGTTTTTTTATGAAATGTCCTTCCTCCTCTGAGTAGCCTCCACTGGTGTGTACCTGTCACTTGCACCCCTCCCCCCCCTCTCGGTCCTCTCCCCGCTGCAGCAGCGAGTGAGGTGAATTTATAAAATTGGTTCCTTGTCAAATGACACCACAGATCACCAAGGCATAAATCATAAAAATGATTTTAAAAATAATATAAATATTTTATAAAATAAGTTACCGTACTCTGATTATTGAATCAGTTCCTTTTTGTTCTCCTTCACAATTTTGTTTTGCTTTGGAGAATTGATCATGGCCTGAGAGACGGGGACAGCATAAAAATATTATTATTATTCTTTTAATGGGAATGCGTAAATTAACATTATGATGTCACCACTACGTCGTAGTGGACTTCTAGCGACAAATGGAGCATCCAACCTCTACTTTCCTTGAAAAATAGTTGGCAACACCGTGGAGACTACCTGATTCACTGAACTTCTCCTCAGAGGTCATATATATTTTGGGAGATGGAAAAATACAATTTCTACATTCAAGACAGTAGAAACAAATTGATTCAGAAGATAAAACACATTTCATTGAGTTACTATTTTCTCCACTTGTTTCTATTACTTTCTAGCATGTTAAGCTAACTTATAGTAGGCAGCTAGCTAGCCAGCTAGCTTTGTAGCCATGGATTGTGCACCTTCCATTGTTTAAGTAGCTAGTTATACACCTAGCTAGGTTGTTGATGTTTTCTTTCCCAACCAGGGCAGAGAAAAGCAACATTCATCTCCACAAATGCTGATTATATTGATATACCCTCGTAAAACTGACTATCCTACCAATCCTTGAATTCAGCGATGTAATTTACAAAATAGCCTCCAACACTCTATTCAGCAAAACTGCATGTAGTATATCACAGTGCCATCATTTTTGTCACCAAAGCCCCATACACTACCCACCACTGCGTCCTGTATGCTCTCATTGGCTGGCCCTCGCTACATATTCGTGGCCAAACCCACTGGCTCCAGGTCATCTATAAGTCTTTGCTCGGTAAAGCCCCGCCTTATCTCAGCTCACTGGTCACCATAGCAACACCCACCCGTAGCACGCGCTCCAGCAGGTATATTTCACTGGTCACCCCCAAAGTCGACACTTCCTTCGGCCGCCTTTCCTTCCAGTTCTCTGCAGCCAATGACTGGAACGTACAGCAAAAAAAAAAAAAATAGCTGAAGCTGGATCCTTATATCTCCCTCTCTAACTTAAAGCATAATCTGTCAGAGCAGCTTACCAATCACTGTACCTGTACACAGCCAATCTGTAAATAGCACACCCAACTACCTCATCCCCATTTTGTGATCTATCCTCTTGCTCTTTTGCACCCCAGTATCTCTACTTGCACATCCTCATCTGCACATCTATCACTCCAGTGTTAGTGCTAAATTGTAATTATTTCACCTCTACTGCCTATTTATTGTCTTACCTCCCTACACTTCTACATACACATGCATTTTCTTTTCCTCTATTGTGCTATTTACTGTACATTTGTTTGTGTGTAACTTGTTTTTGTCGCACTGCTTTGCTTTATCTTGGCCAGGTCGCAGTTGTAAATAGGAACTTGTTCTCAAATGGCCTACCTGGTTAAATAAAGGTGAAATAAATAAATATCCATAATAAATTAAGCAATTAACCTCTCTAGGCTAGGGGTGGTATTTTCACGTCCGGATGAAAAGCGTGCCCAAAGTAAACTGCCTGCGACTTGGGCCCAGAAGCTAGGATATGCATATTATTAGTAGATTTGGATAGAAAACACTGACATTTCTAAAACCGTTTGAATAATGTCTGAGTATAACATTACTTATTTGGCAGACGAAACCCTGAGAACAAACCATCCAGGAATTTTATTTTGAGGTGAAAGTGTTTAATGGGTTTTCTATGCGGATCTAGATTTCTAAGGCACTTGGTTGCAGTTCCTATTGCTTCCACTAGATGTCAGTCTTTAGAAATTGGTTGATGTTTTTCGTTTGAGTAATTAATAAGTAGCCATTTCCTATCTGGGTGGATAGCCAAGTGTACTGTTGTGGATGGGGCGCACGACCTGAAAGCTCGCTCCACTTTGGTTTTTATCCACTATTGAACGCAGTTTATTCAGTCTTAAATTGTATTGATTATTTACGTTAAAAAAATAGCTAAAGTTGGATTAGGAAAGTTATTTGAAATGTTTGGACAAAGTTTACAGGTAACTTATTAGACAATGTGTAGTCATGTCAGGCGAGTTGGAACTGGTGTTTTTCTGGATGAAATGTGCCAAATAAATGGACATTTTGGGGATATAATGACGGAATTTATCAAACAAAAATAACCATTTGTGATGTTTATGGGACATATTGGAGTGCCAACAGAAGAAGCTCTTCAAAGGCATGAATTATATCGTTATTTTTGAGTTTAGTGTTGCGCCTGGCGGGTTGAAATATGATTGTCATGTGTTTGTTTGATGGGGCGCTGTCCTCAGATAATGGCATGGTTTGCTTTCGCCGCACAGCTTTTTTGAATTCTGACACGGTGGCTGGATTAACAAGAAGTAAAGCTTTAATTTGGTGTATTGTGATTGTATGAAAGTTAAATATTTCTAATAATTACATTTTATATCATTTCACCGGATGTTGTCAAATCCCGTTAACCTCTCTAGGGTATGAGGGACGCTAGCGTCCCATCTGGACAACATCCAGCGAGGTTCCAGAGCGCCAAATTCAATTACAGAATTGCTCATTATAAAAATTCAGAAAACAAAACCTATTTTACATAGGTTTAAAGATTAACTTCTTGTTAAACCAACCACAGTGTCATATTTATAAAATGCTTTTCGGCGAAAGCATACCTCGCGCAGAACATAGCCCAGTTGACAAATTATTATTATTACAAACAGTAACCAGCCTAGCAGAAGCATTACATTAATTATGTCTGAGTATAACAGAACTCATATTGCAGGCAAAAACCTGAGAAATTCCACTTCCTGTTTGGATTTTTTTCTGGGGGTGGCAGATCTTCAACAAAGCTCTCATTGAAATTACAGCGAGATATGGATGTGTTTTCACTTCCTACGCCTTCCACTAGATGTCAACAGTCAATAGAACTTTGTATGATGACTAATGTGCAGGGGGGTTCGAATGACACAGGAAATAGTCACCACTGCCACGAGTTGACCATGCATTCACTATGCGCGTTCAGAG
This sequence comes from Oncorhynchus gorbuscha, assembly GCF_021184085.1. Classification (NCBI taxonomy): domain Eukaryota; kingdom Metazoa; phylum Chordata; class Actinopteri; order Salmoniformes; family Salmonidae; genus Oncorhynchus; species Oncorhynchus gorbuscha. The sequence goes on along the minus strand of NC_060177.1, from coordinate 55,278,557 downwards.
GGGAAGCACCTGAGTTCCACCGGTCATCTGAAGTCATTCTAATTCTCCGGTTGGAACGTTATTCAAGATATATTTAAACAACATTTTAAAAGATTGATTCAGTACATTGTTTGACATGTTTCTACTGACTGTTACGGAACTTTTGGACATTGTCACGTTACTGTGGATGCGCTTTGTGACTTTTTTAATTATTTACCAAACACGCTAACCAAAGTAGCTAATTGGACAGAAATAACGGACATTTTCGAACAAATCAAGCATTTATTGTGGACCTGGGATTCCTAGGACTGCATTCTTTTTTCTTTTTATATATATATATTTTTTTTTGCATTTTCCAATTAAGAACATTCAAAACAAAAGTGAAAAGATATTAGACAATGATAGGACAAAGTGTCAGTAACAGACGAATGTAACAAAAATTAATTATAATTAATTAAATAAACAAACATACAAGAATAAAAAAATAAAAAATAAAAAAATGTAAAAAAATAACGAGATATTGGATCACCTGCCGTAGGCTACATAATATACATTACTTGTGAAACATTATGTGAGGATTATATATAGATTCAATCAATGAGATGTGGGGGGAGATGCTCCATATAGTCAATAAAAGGTTGCCAAATTCTGTAAAATGTCTTTAACTTATTCCTCAAGCAGTAAGTGATTTTCTCCAAAGGGATACAACTATTAACTTCCGAAAGCCACATTGCAACTGGCAGTTTCCATTTCAAGGCAATACATTTCTTGGCAATCGCTAGCAATATCTCTGTTAGCTTTATAGTATGGCTTTGCCTAAGATTGGTGTTAGTAAAGTTACCCAGTAGACAGACCTCCGGGTCTAAAGGGAAAGCAACCCCATGAATTGAGGATATGGTATCGCATACCCCCTGCCAGAAACCGTGTAGTTTTGAACACTGCCAAGTGGAATGGAGGAATGTTCCTTCATCTGAGCCACATCGAAAACATAGGGAGGAGATATCTGGGTTGAAGCTGTGCAGTCTAGATGGGGTGATATAGAGCTGATGGAGGAAATTAAACTGGATCAGTCTGTATCTGGAGTTCAATGTGGATGTAACCCCATCCCTGCATAGGTCACACCATAGGTCCTCATCAAGATCAATACCCAGATCTCTCTCCCATCTAAGTCGGGGGTTTATCTAGCCGAGGCAGTGTTAGTCCTGACATAAGAGCATTGTAAACACGGGAAATGGTCTTGAACAGTGGTTGGTCTGCGTGGCAGAGTTGTTCAATAGGTGACGTCTTAGGTAGGTTCCATTGTCCCTTGAGAGTCACCCTGATAAAGTTTCGTAGTTGTAGGTAGCTAAAGAAGTCCCTGTTAGGCAAGTGATATTTCTGTTTCAGCTGATCAAAAGACATAAGAACTCCCTCCTCGTAACAATGTTTCAGAAGAGTGATCCCCTTATCAGACCATGGTCTAAAGTTACTATTCTGGAAAAACATAGGGATGGATCAATCTATTGTTCCATAAAGGGGTTTTAGGGGAAAGGAATCCCCCTCGTCCGAACAGCTCATGCAGTTTGCACCATGCCAGGACAGAATGTATGAATAAAGGGTTGTCTGTGATGGTTTTTATAGATTTTCTGTCCCATTTGTAAAACAAATCTGCCCCAGTGTCATCAGAAGAAAAATGCTGCGGGAACAGGGATAGGGAGAGATTGAAACAGATATAGAAACCTGGGCAGGACATTCATTTTAATTACATTGATTCTACCCAGTAGAGTGAGAGGTAAGTCCATCCATTTACAAAGGTCAACCTCCACCTTTTGCAACAAACTGGCCAGATTGAGTTTATAGAAGTTGTTCAGATTACCATCCACCATTATGCCCAAATATGTGAAGCCCATAGGCAACCATCTAAAAGGAAACTTGGGCTTGATGGTATGATGGTCAAAGACAGACAACGGTAAGATTTCTCTTTTATCGAGATTGACCTTATATCCAGAGAAATAACTATAACACTGTAGTAACATCTGCAAATGAGAGCGGGAGTGTTCTGGGTTTGTTAGGAATAAGATAAGGTCGTCCGCAAAGAGTGATAATTTATGGGTATGGGGGCCCACCTCAAAGCCATGTATGTCAGGGCACGTTCTAATAGCCTCAGCCAACGGTTCGATGGCGAGGGCAAAGAGGTGGGGGCTAATTGGGCAACTTTGTCTGTTCCCCCTATAAAGAGGGAAAGAGAAGGAAGTAATCCCATTGGTAGCAATCCTAGCTTTAGGAGATTTGTAGAGTGATTTTATCAAATTTACAAACACGGTACCTAAACCGAACTTTTCCAAGACGCGAAAGAGGTATGGCCATTCAACCCTATCAAAGGCCTTTTCAGCGTCGAGGGAGACTGCGACACCAGGTATTTTGTTTTTGTTAGCAAGGTGAATTATATCAAAGAACCTTCTGAGATTATTGGAGAACAATCTATTAATTATGAAGCCAGTCTGATCTGGGTTGACCAACAGGGGAAGACATGACTCCAGTCTCTTAGATAGCATCTTGGTGACCAGTTTACAATCTGTGTTAAGGAGAGAGATTGGTCTATAGGAGGCGCACTTTAGCGGGTTTTTCCCTTTCTTGTGGATTACAGTAATCACTGCTTGAGAGAAGGACTCTGGAAAGCAGTTGTCTTCTCTGGCTTTTTTAAGTACCTCCATAAGGTAGGGGACCAACAGCTCCCTAAATTCTTTATAGAACTCTGGAGGGAAGCCATCCGCCCCAGGAGATTTATTAGAAGGTAAGGATTTAATGGCCTCCAACAATTCAGGGACTGAGAAGTGTTCACTCAGGCGCTCGCTGTCTTCCCCTGACAGGCATGGGAGGTTGAGAGGGGAGAGAAAGGAGTCTATCTCTGATAGATCATCGCTTGATTGGGAAGTGTAGAGGTCTTCATAGTATTTCTTAAAAGTATTATTAATTTCAGTAGGGTCAAAAGATCTCTTTAGTGAGAGTTTCTATGGCATTAATTGTCCTCTTACTTTCCTCTGCTTTCAGTTGCCATGCCAATACTTTGTGAGCTTTCTCTCCAAGCTCATAATAACGCTGTTTTGATTTAGTGATGGCCCTCTCAGCTTGATATGTGTTCAGAATATTATATTTACGTTTTTTTATTTACCAAAAGCCTGTATAGATCTTTAGTCGGGCCTCTTTGGTAGGTTCTCTAGCTCAGAGATTTCAGATTCAAGAGCACTCAGTTCCGCACCGTGTTTTTTCTTCAGCCCTTTGGTATAGGAAACAATCTGTCCCCTCAGGTAGGCCTTCAATGTGTCCGAAAGAATGAAGCTGTCAGGAGCAGAGGGTTCGTTTGTTAAAGTAAAAATATTGATCTGCTCTTTGATGAATGCACAAAATTCAGGTTGCTTTAGAAGTGTAGAATTTAGTCTACATCTATATGCTCCATTTACCTTGGTAGGAATGGAGATTGATAATACCAGAGGAGAATGGTCACTAAGCAATCTGGGGAGATACTCTATGAAACAGTTGTGTCGAAAGTAAAAAGTTATCTATGCGTGTGTGTCTTGTGTGGGTGTGAATAAAAAGAGTAGTCCCTATCCTGTGGGTGCAACTGTCTCTAGATGTCTAGTAAATTGAGATCTTTCATGAATGACATGGTGAGCTTGCCGGCTTTGGTAAGAAGTGAGGGTTTATCAGAAGACCCATCAAGAACTGTATCTAAGCAAAAATTAAAATCTCCTCCAACCAGTAGCTATCCTGATGGTGCTTGAGCAACCTGAAGGAAGACATTCTGAATAAACATATGGTCATCGAAGTTAGGAGCATAAATATTCTAGGGTCCAAGACTCCGAAAACATATGCCCCTGCACAAAAACAAACCTGCCAGAGGGATCAGAGATGGTGTTGTTGATGCAGAAGGGGATGTGTCTACTTATCAAAATTGCAGTTCCTCTTGCTTTAGAGTTAAAAGAGGATGCAAAAACTTGTCCTACCCATTCCCTCTTCAATTTCTTGTGTTCACTGGTTGTAAGATGTGTTTCTTGTAAAAACACAATGTCAGCCTTTAATTTCTTAAGGTATGTATAGACTCTTTTCCTTTTAAATCGGGCTGTTAAGACCTTTTACGTTGAATGTGACATATTTTAGTGGATTAAGCATAGGTTGGGTTTCAAATATGTAACTGAATAGAAATGTTTCAACTTTGGTTTGAGCACAAAAGTGGCCTGTGTGTCTCTTTAGGAAGGAAACAAACATAGAAGGGAGAAAAAAATAATAAAAATCCCACCCACCCCGATTGTCAGACTAGAACAACAGTCCCAACAATCAAACATGAATACACTTGTAGAGATACGTTGCTGCTCGCTTTCCATCTTGCTCTTACTAGCTAAACCTTGGCGTAAACTAAAACCTGCGAGCACTCTAAATTGAAAACAAACGTTGTGAATAGATATTTATGGCTGAAAATTTACTGCCCACGGTAAGGGCTGCTTGAGTCTCTTTACGAAAGATTAACATAAATGAGGGGGAAAGCAGTGGGCCTAAACCCACTTATTGCTTCGCCCAGTAGATATGGACTAAACCAAAATATACTCTCCTGTAAATGTAATAGAACTCAACCCGGGAAGATACGGTTAGTTGAAAATGTACAAATCAATTAAAGTGACCAGGAGATACCAGCAGTTCAATCTGGATAAGAGAAAACAAACTAACTGCATTTCATCTCCCAGAGAGACCGTCCTGGCTCAGACTCAGACGTTGCTCAGTTCTTTGAGAAAAGTGTGCACTTCTCCCGGTGTGTTGAAGAGATGGCTTCGGCCTTTGTACTGAACTTTCATCCGCACAGGGTGGATGAGGTAGCCGGTGATGTTCTTCTCCTTCAGTGCTTTGGCGGCAGGTCTGAACTGCTTGCGGCGTCTGGCGAGGTCCGCGCTCATATCCGGGAAAAGGCTGACCCTCTTCCCATCGATGGCGATGTCCCCTTTGGCTGTTGCGAGTTGCAGTATCTTCTCTCTGTCTTGGAAATGGAGGAACCTGATCAGGACGGCTCGTGGGGGCTCATCTGGCCGGGGTTTCGGCGCTGATGTTCTGTGGGCGCGTTCGATTTCCAGCGGCTTGGTGAAGTTGGTTATGCCTAGGACCTCCGGGATCCATTGAGTGAAGAAACGGACAGGGTCACGGCCCTCTTTCAATCCCACCACACGGATATTACTACGTCTACTCTGGTTCTCCATCTGATCTACTTTGTTTTTGAGGTAGGCATTGTCCTTTTGCAGTTGTGTCGAGACCTGGTCATGTCTAGCGATGGTATCTTCAACTGTGCTAATGCGCAGCTCTGCCTCCGTCGTTCTCAAAAGGAGATCATTCATGGAGGATTTCAGGTCGTCAATGGAAGAATGGAGTTCAGCCGATTTCTTATCGATTTTCAGAGAAAGACCTCTGTTACCATCCTGAATTTCCCAGAGGAGAGTAGCCAGCATGTCGGCAGGCTCGCAAGAGGCTGCTGAGAGCAACAGTCTGGAACTGTCGAGTTATGAGGGCTAATGCTAATCTTGCTAGATGTAGAGTTATCGTTACCTTGGGAATCAACGACGTTTTGGTCGTCCTTCTTGCCTCTCGGTCGGAGGTCCATGGCTCTTTGGGAAGGTAAGTACTTGACAATTTATCAGCCGATGTTAGAATGTTGTTTCAACGTTGTTATTTAGGTAAAAATAGAATAACTTTGAAGAGCTCGGTTTTTCAACGTCTGCTCAGCTCCGCGGCATCACGTGTCCCCCCTAGGACTGCATTCTGATGAAGTTCAAAGGTAAGGAAACATTTATCATGTATTTTCTGGTTTCAGTTGACTCCAACAAGGTGGCTAATTTGGCTTCTCTTCTGAGCGCCGTCTCAGATTATTGCATGTGTTGCTTTTTCCATAAACTTTTTTAAAAATCTGACACAGCGGTTGCATTAAGGAGAGGTATATCTATAATTCCATGTGTATAACTTGTATTATCATCTACATTTATGATGAGTATTTCTGTTGAAACGATGTGGCTATGCAAAATCAGTTGATGTTTTTGGAACTAGTGAATCTAATACGCCAATGTAAATTCAGATTTCTTTATATAAATATGAACTTTATCAAACAAAACATGCATGTATTGTATAACATGAAGTCCTATGAGTGTCATCTGATGAAGATAAAATGAATCACTAACCTTGAATTATCTTTATTTCTGCAAAAACTATATTTCGCTGGAAAATGGCTGTGCTTATTGTGGTTTGGTGGAGACCTAACAATCGTTGGTAGTGCTTTCGCTGAAAAGCCTATTTGAAAATCGGACACTTTGGTGGGATTAACAACAAGATTACCTTTAAAATTATATAAAACACATGTATGTTTTAGGAATTGTAATTATGAGATTTCTGTGGTTTGAATTTGGCGACCTCTAATTTCACTGGTAGTTGTCATATCGATCCCGGTATTGGGATTGCAGCCATAATTAAAAGAAAAGATAAGGGGGAAATTAACTTAAGATGTTTTATGAGCTCTACACCTAAAATAGTGAGACACCCAAACCAGACTATTTGAATGGGTTTTACAGCAGATCACAAAAACAACAAAAAAGTTGTACTGTTTCCAAGTCACTTCCATTGCTAAAGGTCCCTATTTATGTGGATGTGTGTCCCTCTATGTTCAGGGGAGATGGTGTGTTTTTGACCTGTTCGGGAACTGTGTGAAGGCGAAAACTACAGAGTCAGCTCATTTTGCACAAATCCTTGAAGCAAGCATGCTTAACCCTCCAGCCATTCACTTCCTGACGGAATATGGAGTGATATTCTGCTGGCAGATAAAATGAGATCCTGCTGGCAACGGTATTGAAGGAAAGGGTGCGCCTCTATAAGACATGAAAGATTAGGCTTGATCTTGTGGGACAGAGGAATTACAAACCCTCTATCACCCCCAGGACATGGGTAGTATTAACAGTTACACACCCCTCCAGACAATGGCGCAGCTTCAGATGGAAAGCAATCGGATTTTCCTGTGACGCGCTACACACTGATGCTCCCAAATAAAATGACACTCTTGCATCACCTACGACTCCATCTCAAGTCATTGTCTACCTATTCTTTACCAAATTCATTAAGTTATATTGATTTTGTATACAATTGTATCGTTACCTGTATTTGAGGTCATGGACGTACGTACTACCAAGCAGGCTCTGGATGGTTCTCTTGGTCTCGTCCAGCAGGCTCTTGACAGCCGAGTCTCCCACGGCCAGCGTGACGATGCGCCTCGCAGGCAGCGACCGGAGCAGCTGTGTGAGCCGCTGGCTGTCATTGCGTGACTCGTGTGTGTCGTAGCGCTCGCTGAACAGCACACTGGCCGTGTCCTGGTCCACCACACGCAGGTTGATGCCACGGCTAAAGTTGCGCTGGAAGGCATAGCCCCCCATGGCTAGACCTGAGGAGGAGACGCTGCGGGTCAGGAAGGTCCACGACAGCCTTTCTGTCCCGTGAATTTCCAGGGTTGCACCACCACGCACCCCGATGAACTTCCGGCCCAATTCCGGTACTTCCGCAACTGCCTTTTCATCTGAACGGCCCAGCAGGGCGATTGTGGCCTTGGAGCGGTAGCGGCATTTGGGGGCACCGATGTGCAGCGAACCCCCGTCTTCAATCAGCACATGGCGCGTTCTGAGAGTGATGTTTTTGGAGCCCTCAGCATTGTCTGCAAAGACCACTCGGCCTGCGAGGAGACAAATATAAATGACAAAACATGAAGACAATCCATTCAGCAGAGGCTGTGTTCTTTATTCCTCAACTTCATCTCGGAACCCAGTATTGCATGCTGTGACTATTTACACTGGATTCGGAAAGTATTCAGACCCCTTACATTTTTCCACATTTGTTACGTTACAACCAAAATAGATTAAGTTACATTTTAAAAATCGGGTCTCCCTGGTGGCGCAGTGGTCTAAGGCACTGCATCACAGTGTTAGAGGCGTCACTACCGACCCGGGTTCAATCCCGGGCTGTATCACATCCGGCCATTTACGCGAGTCCCATAGGGCGGCGCACCAAGCCACGAGGTCGAAGGAATTGTCCGTAGAGCTCCGAGACAGGATTGAGTTGAGGCACAGATCTGGGGAAGGGTAGCAAAAACGTCTGCAGCATTGAAGGTCCCCAAGAACACAGTGGCCTTCATCATTCTTAAATGGAACAAGTTTGTTACCAACAACACTCTTCCTAGAGCTGGTCGCCCAGCCAAACTGAACAATCGGGGGAGAAGGGCCTTGGTCATGGAGGTGACCAATAACCCAATGGTCACTCTGACAGAGCTCCATAAATGTGGAGATGGGAGAACCTTCCAGAAGGACAACCATCTCTGCAGCACTCCACCAATCAGGACATTATGGTAGAGTGGCCAGACGGAAGTCCCTCAGTAAAAGGCACATGACAGCCCCTAGGGGTTTGCCAAAAGGAACCTGAAATGAGAAACAAGATTCTCTGGTCTGATGAAACCAAGATTCAACTCTTTGGCCTGAATGCCAAGCTTCACATCTGGAGGAAACCTGGCACCATCCCTACAGTGAAGCAAGGTGGTGGCAGTATCATTCGGTGGGGATGTTTTTCAGCAGCAGAGACTGCAAGACTAGTCAGGATTGAGGGAAAGATGAATGGAGCAACGGATAGAGAGATCCTTGATGAAAACCTGCTCCAGAGCACTCAGGACCTCAGACTGGGGCAAAGGTTCACCTTCCAAATGGACAACAACCCTAAGCACAAAGCAAAAACAACGCAGGAGTGGCTTCGGTCTCAATGTCCTCGAATGGCCCAGCCAGTGCCCGGACTTGAACACGATCGAACATCTCTGGAGAGACCTGAAAATAGCTGTGCAGCGACGCTCCCCATCCCACCTGACAGAGCTTGAGAGGATTTGCAAAGAATTTTAGAATAAAGCTGTAACGTTTCAAAATATGGATAAAGTGAAGGGTTCTGAATATGTTGCAAATGCGCTGTACTTCTGAGCTAGCCAGAAACAGCATTCAGACCAGAGAGAGGACCTAGCCTACCTCCTGATTGGATGGTTAGGGAGTATAAGGTGGCAGAAGAGTCCAATCGAAACAGATCTCCCCTCTGAACGACCACAGCCTTCTCTGGGTTGTGACCAGGGTTCCAGCTGCTCAGGGAGGTGCTGTGGTCTGGACAGTTCCCTGTACACACAGACATGACCAATCAAAGACAACATCACTGACACAGCACTTAGATATAGCTCTAAGACAGAGCAAAACAGGATACGATCGGTCATTGACTATAGTTCAGTCTCATTCCTGTGGAACAATGGGCCTAAGTAACTTAGCCAGGTCAGTATTATCAGCTCATCACATCCTCATACTCACAAACACACTTACCATCCAACACGTCTCCACTGGTGAGGCTGTGGATGAGGATGATCGAGAAAAAGAAGGTCCCCATTGAGACACCGAAGCATATTAAAGTATTCCTCTTCCTCTGACCACGCTCTAGGCGGTGGCCATTCTCTGATAGGCTAAAGGTAGCCCGGCGCTCAGGAGGTGGGCCAATGGGCTTCAGGGGGGGAAGGGGTGGGGCCTTAGTTGGAGGCGGGGAGTGGACAGGTACGACCCTGCCGGGGACGAATCCTGGCGACCGGTGGTTAACGTTGGGCGGGGCCACAAAGACCGGGAAGTAACTGGGGCCATCACTTATCTGCATGGTATCTGTCTGCTACCTACCGACAGAGAGAGAGAACAAAAGAGAGAGAGGGAAGAGGAGGGCAGGGAGAGAGAGGGAAGAGTGAAAGTGGAAAAATAAGGGGATCTTAAACTCAGGGAAACAGGCAATGATCCAGCAGGCCTTTACTGTTTTCCCCAGGTGGGGAGTTTAGTTGAAATGTATAATTAATCCGTCCATCCATGATGTGACCGTGGCTGCCCTTGTCCAGAGTTATGAAGGAGATGTTCAATGTATTGCTATATTCTGAAGCCAAGTTAAAAAGAGAACCCAGATGGCACCAATTAGAGTGCTAGAGGAAAATGTCCCCCCTCACACACAAACAAAGCCAGCTGGAACAGTAGTAATGGTCTGACTAGCCAATGATTTAATAATTAGGCCTAAATCTATGTCCACAACAGTCCCATCAGCCATGGACATCGAACTGTGTTCTTTCAATGGGAGAAACATACTTACTATACATATGTACTTCATACACATTTAATACATTTCTCATATCAGAAATTCAAGATATGAAAGGAGTAAGTAACTGGCTGGGTTAATCATACACATCTGCAACAAGATAGAGTGAAATGGTAGAGTAGCAGGAAGGATGTCGTGCTGGTTTTTGGTCACATATCTATTTTAAACAGTACTTTACACTGACAGATGACAGAAACATGTTGCATCCATACATTAAGTAACTGAACTTTTAAACAACATGGAGTGTGTAGTTTGGATCAAGCGCCCTCTTTTTACTATGCAATAATGATAACGTTCTTCTGTTGAAAATTCACGCAGTCGCTCGGTCTGTATAGGCTACAGACAGACCGTTTGCTAAATACTGAAAGGAAATCTTCTATCATCTTCACCCGGGGCTGATTGCGGTACCATCGGAACAATGTGAGGTCTCCTACCTTGCACGGGATTAATCTGTGCGCTCACTCACGCTCTCTTCCGAAATGCAAGCGTTGCCCCCGACGCGTGGACTAACGGAACTAATAATGAGAAAAATCAATAGTTTGCGTTCTGTGTACTTTTTATACTTTTACATGGTGTTTTCTTTCGGGGCTGTAGACCGCCAGCCCCATTCACAGGCGCGGTTTGGAGAGAGGAAGTGAGGAGGAAGGAGCGCACGAGCACATGGGAGGAGCTTGAGTTGACTAACACTGCCGCCACCTGCTGACGCACGAACGGAAGACAGGGCACAAGCCAGGCAGTCTGAATCTCCTTCTCGTTCTTCTTGTGGATTTCCGGCGCTGAAGCCAATGCACAGCCATCTTGGCACTCTATTGTAAAAAAAAATAAAAAAATAATAATAATAATAAAAATAAAAAGATTTTGGAAGCTATATAAATGCATAACTAATGTCTACATTAGTTTTTGACACGCTGATTATATTGGACACATTTTCATTCCTCCCAAACAAGGTAAATAAATGCCTTTTATGTGCTCTCCATGGCCGATGTGAGCAAAACTTCAAACAGGTTAAGAATAACGAGGCCTCCTGGCCAGACGAAATACCAGGGTGCGTCCTCAAAGCAGGCACAGAGCAGCTGGCAGGTGTCTTCACATACATTTTCGATCTCTCCTTGTCCCAGTCTGTAATCCCAACATGTTTCATACTGACCACCATTGTCCCTGTTCCCAAGAACTCTAAGGTAACCTGCGTAAATGAATATCACTGTGTAGCACTCATCTGTAATTATGAAGCGCTTTGAAAGGCTGGTCATGACACACATCAACACCACACAGGAGGCTGCTGAGGGGAGAATGGCTCATAATGTCTGGAACGGCGCAAATGGAATGGTTTCAAACACCTGGAGACCATGTGTTTGATGCATTTTAAACCATTCCACTAATTCCGCTTCAGTCATTACCACAAGCCCGTTCTCCCCAATAAAAGGTGCCACCAACATCCTGTGCAACACCCATCATTCCAAATACCATGTACTCAAGCTAATTCGCATACCGCCCCAACAGATCCAGAGAAGACAATCTGAATTGCACTTCACATTGCCCTTTCCCAACTGGACAAGAGGGGAAATAACTACAGTGTGTTCGAATGCTGTTCATAGGCTGAGCTGTAGTCTTCAACACCGTAGTCTCTTCCAAGCTCATCACCAAGCTAGGGACCCTGCGACTGAACCCCTCCCTCTGAAACTGATCCTGGACTTCCTGACAGATTGGGCCCAGGTGGTGAGGGTAGGCAATAAAAATCTCTACCGCATTGACCCTCAACATGGGGTCCACTCAGGGGTGTGTGTTTAGTCCTGTACTCCTACAACTGCATGGCCGCGCATGACTCCAACACCATCATCAAGTTTGCTGACGACAAGACGGTGGTAGGCTAGATCACGACAGCAATGAGTCAGCTTACAGGGAGGTCAGAGACAGCAGTGCGGTGCCAGGACAACAAACACTCAACATCAGTAAGACCAAGGAGCTGATCAAATCAAACCTCACTAATGCTCTTGTGGCTGAATGGAAACAAGTCCCCGCAGCAATGTTCCAACATCTACTGGAAACCCATGCCAGAAGAATGGAGGCTGTTATAGCAGCAAAGGGGGGGGGGGGGGCAACTCCATATTAACGCCAATGATTTTGGAATGAGATGTTTGACGAGCAGGTGTCCACATACTTTTGGTGTTCTTAAAAATATTTAGATATCAGATCATCATAGATTTGGCCCCTGGAGGTCGTGGCACCCATCTGATGAAATAAAGGTTGAATAAAATAAATAAATAAACAAACATATACAGGAAGGAGCTTGGCATCACCTTGATGCAAAAGTAAACAGCACATGGCTGACAGGAACGACTCCTGGGTCAATTCCCTTATATGCGGACCCAAACAAGGGATGGGGTGTTCTGATGGTATTAGGTAGTGGCCTAGAGAGGGATAGAACTATTAACAGTTGCATTTTCTTTTACTGAAGTAACCCCTTTTTCATTTACAAGGGAATGTGTGCATTACCACTAGAGGTTGGTGTGGTCTGTTGTATTGACCCTTATGGCAACACTTACCAGAAGACATTATCCCTGCAAGCTTGAGGTTAAGGCTTATGCCGTCTCTCAATGTATCAACATTTCAACTGACTCAAAATGGCTGGTATTTAGTCAGGATCTTTGTGATATTATTAGAAAACATAATAAGGGATTCATAATCATGACAAGTCTTGTAACGCATTATAACTGCATCATAATGCATTGCATTTGCATGTACACTATTGCTGGTATGTTACCGCACACTTACTCTACAATAGGCTTTCATTGAGGTACCCCTGTCAGTGTGCCATGCACCATCAGCTATCACAGGCAATGTGCCATGCACCACCAGCTATCACAGTCAGTGTGCCATGCACCATCAGCCATCACAATCAGTGTGCCATTCACCATCAGCCATCACAATCAGTGTGCCATGCACCATCAGCCATCTCAATCAGTGTGCCATGCACCATCAGCCATCTCAATCAGTGTGCCATGCACCATCAGCTATCACAATCAGTGTGCCATGCACCATCAGCTATCACAATCAGTGTGCCATGCACCATCAGCTATCACAATCAGTGTGCCATGCACCATCAGCTATCACAATCAGTGTGCCATGCACCATCAGCTATCACAATCAGTGTGCTATGCAAAAAATAAAAAATAAACAGTACTATTCCCTCTAAGCACACTACCAAATACCATCAGAACATCCCATCCCTTGTTTTGGGTCAGCATGACCCAGAAGTTGTTCCTGTCAATTGTGTGCTGTTTAGTCTTGCATCAAGGTTAATGCCAAACTTATCCTTCCTGGATATGTTAATTTATTTATTTTATTCAACTTTCATTTTGTAAGATGGTTGCCAACGCCACCCAGTGTCAACACAACATACCTGGGGGTGTGACACCAATCTTACAAAATAAAGGTTGAATAAAATAAAACAAATGAACATATCCAGAATGGAACATTTGTGTTAACCTTGATACAAGAGAAAGATACAATAATAATATATAATATATCCTATTTAGCAGACACTTCTATCCAAAGCAACTTACAATCATGTGTGCATAAATTTTACATGTGGATGGTCCCGAGAAACAAACCCACAACCCTGGCGTTGTAATGTAATCAATTTAATCATATGCGGACCCAAACAAGGGATGTTCTGATAGTATTTGGTAATGTGCCTGGAAAGGGATAGTAGTTTTAACACAACATAAAACAGTCAGTGTGCTATGCACCATCAGCTTTTGAAGTAATTAAAGCATTAATGTAGAAAGGTAATTGATTGTGGTTTCAGCATGGTTGTGCTACGGTCATAGGTACAGTATAGCCTACCTATATACTAGGCTACTTGTCCAATTAAATGAGATGGGGATGATAATGTGTTCCTTCGGGAATATAAATCCATCACGGCCTAAAAAAGGTGAGGAATTTATACTGCAATGATTATGAAAATAAAATAAAACAGGAAAAAGATTCCTATGTCTAATTACACTGAACAAAAATATAAATGCAACAAGTGATGGGCCAATGTTTCATGAGCTGAAATAAAAGATCCAAGAAATGTTCCATACGCACAAAGCACTTACTTCTCTCAAATTTTGGGCACAAATGTATTTACATCTCTTTTAGTGAGCATGTATCCTTTGCCAAGATAATCCACCCCCCCTGACAGGTGAGGCATATCAAGAAGCTGATTAAACAGCATGATCCTTACACAGGTGCACCTTGTGCTGGGGACAATAAAAGGTCACTTTAAAACGTGCAGTTTTGTCACACACCCACAAATGTATCAAGTTTTGAGGGAGTGTTCAATTGGCATGCCGACTGCAGGAATGTCCACCAAAGCGGTTTCCAAATCATTTCATGTTAATTTCTCTGCCATAAGCAATTGTCATTTTAGAGAACTTGATAGTACGGTTTGCTTATGTCAACGTTGTGGACAGAGTACCCTATTGGGGCAGTGGGGTTATGGTATGGGCAGGCATAAGCTACGGACAACAAACACAATTGCTTTTTATCCATGGCAGTTTGAACGCACAGAGATACTGTGACGAGATCCTGAGCCATTCACCCGGCGCCATCACCTCATGTTTCAGCATGACAATGCACAGCCCATGTCGCAAGGATCTGTACAAAATTCCTGGAAACTGTAAACGTCCCAGTTCTTCCATGGCCTGAATACCCACCAGACATGTCACCCATTGAGCATGTTTGAGATGCTCTGGATCAATGTATACGGCAGGGTGTTCCAGTTCGCGCCAATATCCAGGGATGTTGCACAGCCATTGAAGTGCAACAACATTCCACAGGACACAATCAACAGCCTGATCAACTATGTGAAAGAGGTGTCGCGCTGCATGAGGCAAATGGTCACATCAGATACTGACAGGTTCTGATTCACGCTCCTTCTCTTTTCTTAAAAGGTATCTGTGACCAACAGATGCATACAGTTTTACCAGTCATGTGAAAGCCATAGATTAGGGTCTAATGAATGTATTTCAATTGACTGATTTCCATAGGTGAACTGCACAGTAACTCTTGCATTTATCAACATTTTTTAATAAAACATATTTTTGAACTGCTCAATAATGGCAAATGGCTGCATTGTTTTCCTGTTAGTTTGTGAATAAGCTTTTTATCATATCCCCGATTTGCACCCTGGGTCTCGACCCCGCCCTGTGCAACTGGTACTGGACTTCCTGACGGGCCACCCCCAGGTGGTGAGGGTAGGTCACATCTCCACCCCGCTGATCCTCGACACTGGGGCCCCACAAGGGTTCGTTCTGAGGCCTCTCCTGTACTCCCTGTTCACCCACGATTGCGTGGCCATGCACGCCTCCAACCCAATCATCAAGTTTGCGGACGACACTACAGTAGGCTCGATTACCAACAACAACGAGACGGCCTACAGGGAGGAGGTGAGGGCCCTCGGAATGCGGTGTCAGGAAAATAACCTCACACTCAACGTCAACAAAACAAAGAAGATGATTGTGGACTTCAGGAAAGAGCAGAGGGAGCAGCCCCCTATCCACATCAACTAGACAGTAGTGGAGAGGGTAGTAAGTTAAGTTCCTCGGCGTACACATCACGGACAAACTGATTTGGTCCACCCACACAGACAGCGTTGTGAAGAAGGCGCAGCAGCAGCTGTATCACCGCCTGGTACGGCAACTGCTCCGCCCACAACCATAAGGCTCTCCAGAGGGTAGTGAGGTCTCCAGGACACCTACATCACCCGATGTCAAAGGAAGGCCAAAAAATTCAAAGGACAACAACCACCCGAGCCACTGCCTGTTCACCCTGCTATCATCCAGAAGGCGAGGTCAGTACAAGTGCATCAAAGCAGGGACCAAGACTGAAAAACAGCTTCTATCTCAAGGCCATCAGACTGTTAAACAGCCATCACTAACATTGAGTGGCTGCTGCCAAAATACTGACTCAACTCCAGCCACTTTAATAATGTAAATTGATGTAAAAAAAATTTTATCACTAGCCACTTTAAACAATGCCACTTAATATGTTTACATACCCTACATTACTCATCTCATATGTATATACTGTACTCGATACCATCTACTGCATCTTGCCTATGCCGTTCTGTACCATCACTCATTCATACATCTTTATGTACATATTCTTTATCCCTTTACACTGTGTGTGTGTGTGTGTGTGTATATAAGGAAGTAGTTGTGGAATTGTTAGGTTAGATTACTCATTGGTTTTACTGCATTGTCAGAACTAGAAGCACAAACATTGCGCTACACTCGCATTAACATCTGCTAACCATGTGTATGTGACTCTCACGCCTTGGTCTTAGTATTTTGTGTTTTCTTTAATTATTTGTTCAGGCCAGGGTGTGACATGGGGTTATTGTATTGTCTTATTGGGGTTTTTGTAGGCATTGGGATTGTGGTTGATTAGGGGTGTGTCTAGTATAGGCTTGGCTGCCTGAGGCTGTTCTCAATCAGAGTCAGGTGACTCTTGTTGTCTCTGATGGGGAACCGTATTTAGGTAGCCTGGGTTTCACTGTGTATTTCGTGGGTGATTGTTCCTGTCTCTGTGTAGTTTCACCAGATAGGCTGTAATTAAGTTTCACGTTCCGTTTGTTGTTTTTGTATTTTGTATAGTTATTTCATGTGTCACTTTTTTCATTAAAGTCATGAGTAACCACCACGCTGCATTTCGGTCCAACTCTCTTTCTACAAACGAAGAACGCCGTTACAGTGACAAATAAAATTTGATTACATACTTGCCAGCTTGCAATAAAATATTGCAACCACTAGAAGATGTGCATATGCATGGTCTAAAGTTTGTAGGGAGGTGAGCGCACTCGCACCAAGTATTTTTTTTAAATCAATGCCAACTTTTGCCTGAAACCCAAAAACGTGCATGCGCTGATTATATTTTGTACTTACACCTCTATTAGAGGGGCACCTGGAGCAAAAAGGAACGTGAAAGACTGATCATAACGCAAAATATTCTATGATCGGGTGAGACAAAAACCCAACTCTTTGGCCTGAATGCAAAGCGCTATATCTGGAGTAAACCTGGCACAGCTCATTCCCCGTCTAACACCATCCCTACCATGACACATGGTGGTTCAAACAGGACAATGACCCCAAGCAGCCAAAGCAATGCTGGAACGGCTTCAGAACAAACATGTGAAAGTTCTTGATCAGCCCAGCCAAAGCCCAGACTTGAAACCCATTGAAAATCTGTGGAAAGTCTTTTTGAAAAAAACTCTTTTTGAAAGAGTTTGAAAAAAAATCTGCAGGAAAGAAAGAGGGAAAATCCCCAAATCCAGATGTGTAAATCTGATACAGACATCCAAGAAGACTCAAAGCCGTAATCGCAGGCAAAGGTGCTACTACAAAATATTGACTCATGGGTGTCAGTACTGAACTAAATAAGATCAGCATTTCAATCAATTGGCAAAAATGTCTAAAAACACATTGTTTTCACTTTGTCAATATGGAGTACTGGGTGTAGATGGGCGAGAAAAATCCATTTCGAATTGAGGCTGTAACAAAATGTGGAATAAGTCAGGGTTAATACTTCTGAAGGCACCACCATCTTGTGAGTGTCTAGTCAGCTAGTGATTTCAGTGTCTACAACATGCAACAACCCATTCAGCAAAGATGTTTTCATTCCTCAAATACTTAGTTTATATCCATTTTTATTAATCACTAATCAAGATAACGTTACATAATTTCCTTCAGTAATGCAGCGTCTTGGAAACAAAAACAAACAGAAATCACATCGTCTGGGTGACCATATCTTTCAACGGTCATCAGGAATAATTTAGAAATGCTCACCACAGATGGATGCCGGATCATATTCAAGTTACAGTAGTACTTACAACTATAATTTAGAGGCTTGTCCAAGTACAAACTATTTATAAATTGAAAACAGATGAAAGCATTACATTGAAGTACAGAAAAGTCTCCAGTAGAGTTCAACGACACATTATCGAACGGCAACAACCAATCCTAACCATTCTTGATTACTCTAATATCAACAACCAATCCAAACAGTTCATCAGACAGTACCAATCAAAACTAGAGGTTATGGGTAGCATGCATGGCCTTGAGCTAGCCAGAATTGAGCCAGCTAAAAAGGTTAAGAAAACACTAGCCTATCATGGCATGCAGTAGCACTTGATAACAAAATCCGCTTCCACTTAGTGTCTTACTAATAGAATAAAGTATGTGATTGGTAAATGTTTTACCTTATTCTGCATTAATAGGGTCGCTCAGAAATCCCCCCCTCAGAAAAAAACATGTATTCTGTCAGATATAAGAGTTAAACAAAAAGTGCGCAAGAGTCCAGTTGTATCCTCCTTAAAACCAAGCTGTCTTCAAAGCAATTTCCTATCACGCATTAACGACTTCGACTGTTTTTCAAAGCTTTATGGCATCAGTGACAAGAGTCTTAAACTATGTTACAATAACTACCCCAGGTGTGCAAGCAGTTTATACAAAATCAATATCTAGAAATGCTATTCCTCTGAAATGATAGAGCTTTATTATTCATTTTACTATATAAAATTGAGTCGTAGCAGCTTTACTGAAAGAATACATGAAACAAAAAGCTTTGTATTGCTTATACAATTTGAGAGGTTTCTAGGATGATGTCCGTACCCAGTGCTTTCTTCAATATGCTGAACAGTTGGGAACACTGGCACTGCCATTTTAAAATGTCAGAGTTCTATCTTGTACAGTTCTATGTAACATATGATAGGTGCAAACATATATATATAAAAATAAACAAAACATCCATGTTGACCACATTGTAGTAGATTTGGCTCCTTAGTCAATACAGACTTAGTTGAGTGGTGGTCCAGTCTTCCATCCATCATAGCTACTCCACAGAAACCTCTTAGGTGTGTGTCAGATGTCCATACATTGGACCAGAACCGCATCCTGAAAGGCAGCAAAAAAATGTGACAAGCACACAGAATCCAACTGCTCTTCTGTGCTCAAAACACACAATAATTGAGTACACTCAAGTGGTCCAATGTATCTCAGTTGGTAAAGGGCACATTCCAGCTAGGATAGTGGGGTTGGATTCCTGGACCACCCGTATGTAAAATATATGCACCCATGACTAAGTCGCTATGGATAAAAGCGTCTGCTAAATGGCATGTTATTATATCCTTCCATCATCCCCTCCGTCTCTCATCACCAAGCTGTTTCAAATGATGAACTAAAATATACAAAACTTAAAATAAAAAAAGGATGGGCATTTCAAAATGTTCACAGTTGCAGCAGGTGGGTGACTAAGGGTCGAAGTCAAGTTGACAAGTTGACGAGCTCGTGGGCCACAAACTGTTTCAAGCGCTCCAGGTACTGTCCGTAGAGCTCGACGTCGTTGTGGCCGGCACCTTCCACCCACAGGGGCTCCACAGGCCTCTGGCAGCGCTCGTACAGTGCCAGGCCGTGGGAGAAGTCGATCACCTCGTCTTCCGTCCCGTGGATAACCAGCACTGGAGACGTCACCTTGGAGATCTTGTCAATACTTTGGGAGGCAAGGCGAGGACAGACGCACGCACACAAACACAAAAGAGGAAGGGAACAGTTAGGCAAGTATAATTTCCCCCAATGCTGAAACAGATGACATGAACAATGTGGTCATTTCAACAGCAGGCAGCTTCCCCTTTTAGCCTTGTCAACAGTGTAATTATCCATAACCTGGTGGCAACCAAGGACCACCAGATGGGGCTATTGAATCTAGAGTGACTCAAACATGACTGCTTTAATGATCTCTGTGTGCGTGTCTCTCACTTGGGAAAGGCATCAAAGCAGTAGGTTTTCTTGGTGTCTGGGAAGGCCACTCTCATGCCAGAGGTGAGGGGGGAATGCAGTACGACCGCGGCGCTCTCGTAGCGTGCCGCCAGGTCCACGGACGGGACCGTACCGATACTCTGACCATACACGATCACGTTCTCTGGCCTAATTCCGTACCTGAGGGGAGACACAGAACACCCTCGGGTTAAAACATTATCAGCATCAAGGTGGTAAATAACCTAATATATGATAATGTAGGCCTGGTCAAGATCAGGATGATAATGTAGTCACAGATAGTCAGTCTCCATTGACATGATTCAGTCACTACTCAGGTCAGAAGTCAATTGGTCATGAAAAGGTGGAAGTAAAGGATAGGTGTGGGGCCATTGACATGTCAGTAAGACCAAAGAAAAATGAAATAGAGAAATAAAAAGGAGTTAGAGCTGTATACGTCACTTTGGATAAAAGTGTCTGCTAAATGGCACAAGCGAGAGACAGAATTCCATAGCCGATTATGGAGAATGTGACCAACACAGCCAGTCAGCTGATGATCCTGGCTCTAAACCGCTGCAGGACTGAGAACAAACATTAGTTCTACCTAACCCAGCAACAGCACCTCTATTTTTTAAAATTAATATATGAAGCGTGCCTTAACACCCAAAAAAGGCAAATGTCTCTACCTACTAGCACTGACTGTGCTAAGAAATAGACCTACTTTATTGAAGGAAAATGTACTTCATGCGATTGTGGTATTGTCTCACCTAGCCATCTTAAAGATGAATTAACTAATTGTAAGTCACTCTGGATAAGAGTGTCCACTAAATTACAAAATGTTATCCACTATGCCCTATAAGTAAAATAAAATCATGGAACAACCTCATTTTCTGATTATTAAAATGAAAAATCAGTAACATGCAACTAGTAGGCTTTCAAAACATCTCTCTTTAGAAAGGCGAGTCAAAGAAGCTCCACAAAAACAGAGCATGGGGTGTGTTCATTTGGGCATGTAACAGAAAATGTTTTGCAACCGAAATGAATAAGAGTATCTTCCCACTTTAGTCTTTTTCCATTTGGTGCATGATGAACACAAAGCTTTTGTATTGACGCTTCAGACATCCTCTGCTCCCAGCGAGTGAAATCCAGCCAGGCCAGGCTGTGAACTTTGACCCCAGAGTAGGTCATCCAACTGGTTTGAGCGTGACAGCACAGGCACGTGATGGGGCGGAGGCTCACAGGTCAAAGCCAGCCAATGGACTGTGTATGAGTTTCCCCATTTGACAAGGTCCCATAGGAATTAACCTATATAAAATAACTAAAATACTCAGCTGTGTGAGGAATTTAAAACTTCAGCCTGTTCTTTACATGCAACTGTTTTGAGCTGCAGTACCTCAAACATTAGGCCTGGATTTCATCTTTAGCCTATATCAGATACATCTAATCTAGTTACTGGTTTTACTGCCAGGCTATAAAAGGCCGGCCAAAGCATAAAATAGCAAGAGGTTGTCAAAACACACTGACGATGATAAATTAATCTAAAACATCTGATATACAGTAAAGTCAGGGCTGTAACAGTCGGTCAGGTGATCTGAACGTGTGTGTTCTGCCAGGCCAAAAAGGACCAATTTCAGCATGAACTCACTTCACCTCACTGAGCATGCTCCATGGTTACGCAAGCTCTAACACCCCATCAATGTATTCCCTGAGCCGAGACCAATCCAAACTAAATTAAATAGATCCTTTCGCTCCGTCACTCCCACCTCGTATTGTCTGTGGAACTCTTCGCCACTTCTACTAGTGTCACTACTAGGGCTGACCCCAATTAGTCGACATTGTCTTTTGTTTGGAGCCCTCCGCTTCCTTGCCTACGCGCAAATGTAGGCATATAAAATTGCCCATTTGGAGATCTGATAGTATTTCTGATTGGCATAAAGCACCACCACTAATAACCTGTAATGTTTTCACCTCAAAATAGCAGACTATTCTGTCAATATGATTTATTTTGTCGGGGACAGCCCCAGTCACTACACATACACATGGAATCTACTGTGCGATCCCGCTGCATCTCCAGCCCGCCTGATTCCTCCAGGTTTCTTACTAGGTTCCTGCCTTGTTATTGATGTTGATATTATTGATTGACTACAGTGACACCACCAATACAGGGGGGACAATTATGTTCATTGAAGAGGGACGTCCAAGTAATCCCTCCCAGTTTGTGTGTTTTCAGCCGTTTGGTGCCTATTATACAGAAAGTATTCAGACCTGACTTGTGTTATATTATAGCATATTCTAAATGCCCCCCCCCCCCTTTTCAATCTATACACAATACCCCATTTCACAGTAAGGTCCACACACATACAATTTTATTTCATTTGAATGACAAACCAAACATTTACACAAGTATTCAGTGATTACAGCCTTGAGTCTTCTTGGGTATGACACTACAAGCTTGGCACACCTGTATTTGTGGAGTGTCTCCTAATCTTCTCGGCAGATCCTCTCAAGCTCTGTCAGGTTGGATGGGCAGCGTCGCTGCACAGCTATTTTCAGGTCTCTCCAGAGATGTTCGATCGGGTTCAAGACCAGGCTCTGGCTGGGCCACTCAAGGACATTGCGAGACTTGTCCCAAAGCCAATCTTGCGTTGTCTTGGCAGTGTGCTTAGAGTCGTTGTCCTGTTGGAAGGTGAACCTTTGCCCCAGTCCGAGGTCCTGAGCGCTCTGGAGCAGGTTCATCAAGGATCTCTGTACTTTGCTCTGTTCATCTTTCCCTCGATCCTGACTAGTCTCCCCGTCCCTGCCATGTTTCCTCCAGGTACTGTGAAGTAGTGATGTGCGACATAAGCCTAGCTTCTTGAAAACAGGCCACAGGTTGTGTTCTATATATTGTCATAGTGTTGTAAACTATGAAGTTGTTAATGTTCTTAGCTTTTGAAAATAGACAAAAAGATTCTGGGGATGAGCATCTTCAATATGTACCACTGTTCCACTTTTAACGATATGTCACAAGTAAAAGCCTTGGGTAGGGAGTTGAAAATTCCAAGTCTGGAAGGTTAAAAACCACCCTCCGATTATTATTATTTTTAAAAGGAACACTTTACATCTTCCTAATGAATTTCTATAAATACCTGTTATGACAGAGTACACGTTTTTAAAGAAAGCCTTCGGTGGGGTAATTGGTATTACAGAAAATGTGCCAGTCTAAGAGAGGCTTATTCTGCCTGTAAGATTTATGGGAAGATCATTTAATTTTACTAGATCTGCATTCATATTGCTGAGAAATTAAATAAAAGTTCTTTATAAATTTGTCACTGAAGCATCCTAAGTATTTTTTTTTTTTTGTGGTCCACTTAACAGGATTGGGAGTAATTATTTTTCTTATTGCCATTTAGTTTTTTTACAAGTTCATTTTATATCCTGTGATGAGTATTTTTGAGCATTTTTAAGCAAAGGGGGCATTGAACTTTCAATAAAACACAGACAGTCAGGTATAAATCAGAAGATCTGCAAAAAAGTTTATATTCATGTTTACCAAAAACCCATTTTGAGTCATGTAATTCTTTCTGCAAGCGGTTCAATTGCAGGTCCAAACAGGAGAGTGGACCTCCCAGTCTTGTGCCCCTTTAAAATCAATTTCATCTTCAGATAATGTATTATTTGTGCTTTAGGACATTTCTACAATATTTTTTATTATCAAAACGGATTATTTCAGCTGGAAAGTTGAAAGTTTTCAACAAGAGAAGGCCATTCCAGATGGTCAAAAGTATTTTCTGCATCAATAGACATTATTGATCAATCTATATCTTATTTTTTGGGGGCGTATTGTATTAAACCGAAACATGTTTGTGTATTTAAGCGTCTCTTCTTAATAAACCCTGCTATGTATCAAGTCTGGTGAGATTTGCCATTCTATTACTTATAACCTTTGCTATCATTTGATTGTCACATTGTATTCAACTTATGGGCCTCGAATGAGAAAGGGACTCCAGATTTTCATATAACTGAACTGATTTATACATGGAATTACTGCATTGAGTGATGTGTGTAAACAAGGGTCTAATTTGTCCCAAAATACTGAATAGAATTTTAATGGGAAAGCTATCAAATTGTATTTCATGCCAATAATGCAATCTGCGAGAGAGAAAGAAAATAAATGATATCAAGACACCGTTGCCCTAGAGCCCACGAACTACACCTACCTCGGCCTAAACTGTAACGTCACAGGTGAACTCCACAAGGCAAGAAGGGCCTTCTACCTATGTCATCAATAGGAACATAAAACGCAACACCCCAAAAAGGATCTGGCCCCCCCCAAAATATTACATCTGTTATGGAACCCGGGCACACTCACAAAATAAGAATTCACACAAAAAATAAAAAATAATAAAAAATAAAAAAATGGGACAAAACACTAGGACTGTGGCAGTCTTAGAATATGAGGTTAAGGGCAGAATAATGCCTGGGGGGGGGGGGGGGGGTTACAATTCTGTTCATAAACTTGTTAACATGGATATGGTTCTTAATAAAAACCCATTTGAAACAAGCCATTACACTTCATTATTATCATGGCATTTCATTTTTATTCAGGTTATTACATTAATATTAAAATCAACAAATGTCAGGTTGGAGGGGGATATGTCACATTTTTTGTATTGATAAAATTAACGGAGTCAAAATAAAGATATGCCTATCTTGTCAGTTGGCATTTCTGCATTTTTTTTTTAAATATACAGATCTATTGACACAAAACCATTCAAACGAAGTCTGATGGGTTTCGTCCCACTTTTGCCAAAATATTCGCAAGAGTACACTGTAATGAGAGAAATAATGTAGCCTTAGCTACTGAAAATAGGCCTTTTATAAAGACTTTTTAAAAAATCATGTCAGGAGCGTTTGATTCTTAAAGAGTCCAAACAGGCTACTTTAGGAAACCTTCTGGATGGACATAGAGAGAGAATCAGTTTACTCACACAAACCCACGTTAAAAGCATGCATCAAAGCCAACAGTGTCAGAAATATTTGCTTTTCTGGGGGTCGGCTTGATATGGCGACATGAGGGTGGCGACAATTTTAGGGTTCTCTCACAAAGTTGATAGTTTTAGATTGCAAATGCAATTTGTTTTTTCACAAAAATGATAACCATACAATGTAGCTATTATTAATAAATTTTGTAATTAATCAAACCATTGAAATATATTTGACGATTTCCAACAAGCTAGCGATCGAAACGTTTCCACGTGTGTAGTTAAGTTAACCTGCTAACGTCTTCATAGCTAGTAGCATGGAATCAGGACATGACCAAACTGTTGCTGAGATAATGATGATGTTGAAACATCCAAGGAGAGAAGAGGAATTGTTGAAACTCACTCATATGCTTGCAGTGTAAAAAAAAAAGAAGAAAAAGGGGTGAATGTGATTCATACCCAAATACTCCAACCAAAGAGCAAATTCCAAGGAAGCTGAGAAGTGAACCATCAATGAGACAACATCGTCCGCATCCTCACGGCTAAAATCAAAGAGCGCAGATGACATCATGGATTTAGTGAAAAAGAACAGTATCATTAACCTGAAGAAAAGGATTGATTTCAATGCTGAGGAAGTAAACTCTGAAGCAGGAGAAGAAACTCACTGAAATGGAGTCAAAGTTAAACGAGAATGACCGATATAGTCAGATGGAATAGCAGAAAAATCTGATGAGAACATCAAAGCAAGAGTGATATATACACAATTTATTTTTTATGGCAGGGAAATTCACACTGACACTTAATGTCAGCTTGACGGCTATTCGTTTTTCCAATCTACAGTACAATGTTATTTGCAATTGGATTTAAAAACAAAATATATAATTTAGGTCAACCACTTGCATGGTGCAAAGGACTGTTTTTATTTGCAACTAGTAAGATCTTTTCTTTTTGTGAGAACCAGATTCATGTGAACGTATACAAGTTTAACATTCTTCATATAGTCACTGATAGTAAATGTCCATTTTTTTTTCTATTAATGCCAGGGGAATACGTAATATTGTGAAAAGGAAATATTTATTTTTCTATTTTAATGGTCAGTGCAGACTTATTTCATTCAAGAAACTCATGCCTGTTCCACAGATACTGCGTTTTGGAAGTGTCAATGCGGGAATGATATTTGGTACTAATCGGTCAGCAGGTGTCGCTGTTTTAAAAGGCAACTTTAAGGGTCATATATTGAGTCATGAAGCAGATAATACAAGGAGATTATACTATTGGTAGATGTCAACCATGTTCAATTCACTGTTGTAAATACTTATGCTTCCAATAACAAGTCAAGTAACTGTATTTTATTTAGAGACATTGAGAGGAAAATAAGTAAAATTCTGTCTAAATTTCCATTGGCCAAAGTAATATGGGGTGGAGATTTTAACACCGTATTACATGATAATCTAGATAGATGGCCTAAGGATTGTAATTCTGTTAATGAGAAGGTATATATGTCTACGGTTAAGTGTTCTAGATATTTGGAGGCATAAGAACCCAGATAAGATTATACCAAAGATGTAGCTATACAATCCTGTATTGATTTCTGGCTGATATCTAAGATATGCCTGACAAGATTGATACAGTCGCAATTGAACCATTGATTTTAACAGACCAAAGGGAAATCTCAATAAAGATAAATAAGCATGGTTTGTCCCCCAATTTTTTTTTAAGGTTACTGGAAAATGAATGAGACTTTACTAGAGAATGAAGTATTTAAGAAGGAAGTAGCAGGAATGATTGATAAATACTGGAATTGTGCCTGTGTTATGAATACGTTTGGAAGTTACTGGGAGATAATGAAATTTGGAAAGGCTTTTGGATATTTCAATGGGGAAAGAAATTGATCGTGCCAAGAGAGAGAAGGAATATGACAAAGGGAATAATGGATTATACAACAAAAAAACTAAACTAACTCTTAACGAATTACTGGAGCCATCATTGCAAATGCAGTTAGACTGTATCTACGAGGAAAAGGCCCGGGGAGCGTTTTTAAGATCAAGACGAAAATGGATGGAAGAGGGAGAGAAAAATACAAAATATTTCTTTAATTTAGAGAAAAAGGCAGGCGAAGAGACTTCCATATGCACATTTGTTATTAATAATACTCCCAATTAAATTCCAAAAGAAATCTCAGCATGTGGCCCAGTTTTATCAGAATCTGTATACATCAGCCCAGCCAACATCCAATATGTTGGCTTTTCTTAGACAATGCAGCAAACATTGCTAAGAAGATAAATAATGATTTCAGGGATTTTTGTGATGAGTTATCTGAAATTGAGATAAGACTATTAAAAGCCTTAATAAGTCCCCTGGAAATGGTTTAATAAGAGAGTTTTAGAAAGCATTCAATGATAAATTGACTCCTTTCACTCTTGCCATGTTTCACGAATCAGTAGAAAAAGGAGAGTTACCGGCTTCCTTAAAGCAAGGTGTAATTACATTGATTCCCAAACCTAATAAGGATACTCTTTATATAGACAACTGGAGACCCATTAAGCGTTGAACAATGATGGGAAATTATTTGCCCTTGTATTTGCTAAGAGGTTTAAACAAGGCGTGCTTCATAATTTATGAAGAACAATCTGGTTTTATGCATGGTCGACACATTAGTAATAACGTCAGGTTGATCTTAGATATGACCGACTATAATGACCTCATCCTTGATGATCGTTCTCTTACATTTGTTGATTTTTATAAAGCTTTTGACACTGTAGAACATGAGTTCATGTTCAAAGCAATACGTTTTTGGGTGTTTGGTGACTTTTTTTTGAAAGCAGTCCAAACTTTATATAGTGGTTGCACTTGCTCTGAAAAATTAGCTCACGGGACATCCCAAAGATTTGATATTGGCCGTGGCATTATGCAGGGCTGCCTAATTATTCAATTTTTATTGGTTACTCAAATTATGGCTCTTCAAATCAAGAAAGGGAATTTAAGGTGTTTAGGCACTTGGCAATGAATTTAAACTGTCAACTGGCTGATGATACCACCATATTTTTAAGAGACAGAATTGAGGTTTCTAAAGCAGTTTCCTGTATTGAAGACTTTTCCTTGGTTTGGGGTTTGAAAATTAATATCAATAAGTCAGTCTTATTTCCACAGGAAGTATATGGTATTCCAATTAAAGATAAGTTACCTTATCTTGGAATGTGCAAGTATGAAAGGAGGAGTGAATTGAACTTTAACCCCATTATTGAGAAAACGAAGAAATTGAACCTGTGGTTGATGAGATATTTAGCTTTATGGTTGGGTTTTATTATCCAAAGCTGAAGGGTTATCCAGATCGGTTTATGGCTTGTTATCACTTAGCTTACCCACCAAAATTGTAAAGGACTTAGATAAGATTATCATTTTATTTGGAGGAACAAGCCTCCATCAACAAAAAGATATTCTCCATAATACCTAAGAACAAGGAGGTCTTAGATTTCAATACTCTAAATAACACTTTTAAAATAAATTGGATCCTGAAGTATGTTGAACCAGAACAGTATTTGGAATGTCTTCCCTAAGTATTTATTTGACTGTTGGTGGTTTAGAATTTTTGCTTCAATGTAATTTTGATGTTGATAAAAATCCCAGTATAGTTAACCAAATTCCATAAGCAGGCAATTTAAGCTTGGATGTTAGCGTATAAACAATTTTTCCCCCTCACAGATAGTTTATATGGAACAACAAAGATATACGATGCCAGTTACTGAATGATAATGATGATGGATATCGACTCTCAAATGGGGAATTTCTTGATAAGTTCAAAATTCCAATAACCCCGAAAGAATATGCAGTTTTTTTAAATGCGATTCCAGGGGGGGGGGGGGGGGTTGTAGCTAATATATTCATTGGCAATATTAACATCAAAGATAAAATGTATTAATAAACAGATTAGGAATATTGTTTGTGATACTACAATTCCCTCAGCAAGATTATTTTGATCAGATATCTATGGTGATATAGAAAAGGGGGTAAAGCATGGAAAATTGCTAACACATATTGTATCAGTAACAAAGTAAAGGAAGTTTCATT
The DNA here is from genome assembly GCF_021184085.1 of Oncorhynchus gorbuscha. Lineage (NCBI taxonomy): Eukaryota > Metazoa > Chordata > Actinopteri > Salmoniformes > Salmonidae > Oncorhynchus > Oncorhynchus gorbuscha. The sequence goes on along the minus strand of NC_060177.1, from coordinate 55,249,561 downwards.
CACAACTTCCGGGTTGGAGTGAGCGGTCGCATCGTCACTTCGCTCCGCAGGTAGTATAACTTTTTCATTACATTTCATTATAGCACAACGGTTTGTTTTGTCTAATCTTAGCAATTTCTTCTTAGCTAGCTACATAGCCGTCTTTGTATCAAAGATAATTGCGTAATTATCGCAATTAGTCTTCACTAGCCAGCTAGCTAACGTCCACTGATTAGCTGCACTGTAGAAACTATTACACTCAACTGAACGACTTGATTAGTGTAGTGTTAGCTAGCTACATAGCTGTCTTTGCTGTCTTCGTATCCAAGATAATTGTGTAGTTTAGAGTGTGTGGTCTTAGAGTGATTATCTTAATTTACCGAGGTTAGCTAGCCAGCTATTTGTCGTCCTTAACGTAGGAGACTCTGCTAGCTAGCCAACAGCTAGCCGACAGCTAGCCGACAGCTAGCCGACAGCTAGCTAACAGCTAGCCAACAGCTAGCCAACAGCTAGCCAACAGCTACCGAATAGACTCACAACCCGGTCGCATTCACAGGTAGTATCTCATTTTCATCTCATTTCATTACAGTACAACGGTTTGATTTGTTTGATCGCAGCTAGCTACATAGCCGTCTTTGTATCAAAGATAATTGTGTAGTCTAGAGCAATTTTCTAGGTTAGCTAGCCAGCTATTGTCGTTCTTTTAACGCAACGTAACGTAAACAACACTGCTAGCTAGCCAGCTAGCCCCCGAATAGCAGCACTGTCGAAACTATTACACTCAACGGAACGACTTGATTAGTGTAGTGTCAACAACGCACCCACTGACAGCTAGCCTACTTCAGCAGTACTGTATCATTTTAATCATTTTAGTCAATAAGATTCTTGCTACGTAAGCTTAACTTTCTGAACATTCGAGACGTGTAGTCCACTTGTCATTCCAATCTCCTTTGCATTAGCGTAGCCTCTTCTGTAGCCTGTCAACTATGTGTCTGTCTATCCCTGTTCTCTCCTCTCTGCACAGACCATACAAACGCTCCACACCGCGTGGCCGCGGCCACCCTAATCTGGTGGTCCCAGCGCGCACGACCCACGTGGAGTTCCAGGTCTCCGGTAGCCTCTGGAACTGCCAATCTGCGGCCAACAAGGCAGAGTTCATCTCAGCCTATGCCTCCCTCCAGTCTCTCGACTTCTTGGCACTGACGGAAACATGGATCACCACAGACAACACTGCTACTCCTACTGCTCCCTCTTCGTCCGCCCACGTGTTCTCGCACACCCCGAGAGCTTCCGGTCAGCGGGGTGGTGGCACCGGGATCCTCATCTCTCCCAAGTGGTCATTCTCTCTTTCTCCCCTTACCCATCTGTCTATCGCCTCCTTTGAATTCCATGCGGTCACAGTTACCAGCCCTTTCAAGCTTAACATCCTTATCATTTATCGCCCTCCAGGTTCCCTCGGAGAGTTCATCAATGAGCTTGATGCCTTGATAAGCTCCTTTCCTGAGGACGGCTCACCTCTCACAGTTCTGGGCGACTTTAACCTCCCCACGTCTACCTTTGACTCATTCCTCTCTGCCTCCTTCTTTCCACTCCTCTCCTCTTTTGACCTCACCCTCTCACCTTCCCCCCCTACTCACAAGGCAGGAAATACGCTCGACCTCATCTTTACTAGATGCTGTTCTTCCACTAACCTCATTGCAACTCCCCTCCAAGTCTCTGACCATTACCTTGTATCCTTTTCCCTCTCGCTCTCATCCAACACCTCCCACACTGCCCCTACTCGGATGGTATCGCGCCGTCCCAACCTTCGCTCTCCCTCCCCCGCTACTCTCTCCTCTTCCATCCTATCATCTCTTCCCTCTGCTCAAACCTTCTCCAACCTATCTCCTGATTCTGCCTCCTCAACCCTCCTCTCCTCCCTCTCTGCATCCTTTGACTCTCTATGTCCCCTATCCTCCAGGCCGGCTCGGTCCTCCCCTCCCGCTCCGTGGCTCATTGCGAGCTCACAGAACAGGGCTCCGGGCAGCCGAGCGGAAATGGAGGAAAACTCGCCTCCCTGCGGACCTGGCATCCTTTCACTCCCTCCTCTCTACATTTTCCTCCTCTGTCTCTGCTGCTAAAGCAGAGACAGAAACTTTCTACCACTCTAAATTCCAAGCATCTGCCTCTAACCCTAGGAATCTCTTTGCCACCTTCTCTTCCCTCCTGAATCCTCCTCCCCCTCCCCCTCCTCCCTCTCTGCAGATGACTTCGTCAACCATTTTGAAAAGAAGGGCGACGACATCCGATCCTCGTTTGCTAAGTCAAACGACACCGCTGGTTCTGCTCACACTGCCCTACCCTGTGCTCTGACCTCTTTCTCCCCTCTCTCTCCAGATGAAATCTCGCATCTTGTGACGGCCGGCCGCCCAACAACCTGCCCGCTTGACCCTATCCCCTCTCTTCTCCAAACCATTTCCGGAGACCTTCTCCCTTACCTCACCTCGCTCATCAACTCATCCCTGACCGCTGGCTACGTCCCTTCCGTCTTCAAGAGAGCGAGAGTTGCACCCCTTCTGAAAATACCTACACTCGATCCCTCCGATGTCAACAATTACAGACCAGTATCCCTTCTTTCTTTTCTCTCCAAAACTCTTGAACGTGCCGCCCTTGGCCAGCTCTCCCGCTATCTCTCTCTGAATGACCTCCTTGATCCAAACCAGTCAGGTTTCAAGACTAGTCATTCAACTGAGACTGCTCTCCTCTGTATCACGGAGGCGCTCCGCACTGCTAAAGCTAACTCTCTCTCCTCTGCTCTCATCCTTCTAGATCTATCGGCTGCCTTCGATACTGTGAACCATCAGATCCTCCTCTCCACCCTCTCCAAGTTGGGCATCTCCGGCGCGGCCCACGCTTGCATTGCGTCCTACCTGACAGGTCGCTCCTACCAGGTGGCGTGGCGAGAATCTGTCTCCTCACCACGCGCTCTCACCACTGGTGTCCCCCAGGGCTCTGTTCTAGGCCCTCTCCTATTCTCGCTATACACCAAGTCACTTGGCTCTGTCATAACCTCACATGGTCTCTCCTATCATTGCTATGCAGACGACACACAATTAATCTTCTCCTTTCCCCCTTCTGATGACCAGGTGGCGAATCGCATCTCTGCATGTCTGGCAGACATATCAGGGTGGATGACGGATCACCACCTCAAGCTGAACTTCGGCAAGACGGAGCTGCTCTTCCTCCCGGGGAAGGACTGCCCGTTCCATGATCTCGCCATCACGGTTGACAACTCCATTGTGTCCTCCTCCCAAAGTGCTAAGAACCTTGGCGTGATCCTGGACAACACCCTGTCGTTCTCAACCAACATCAAGGCGGTGGCCCGTTCCTGTAGGTTCATGCTCTACAACATCCGCAGAGTACGACCCTGCCTCACACAGGAAGCGGCGCAGGTCCTAATCTAATAGAATTTATCCTGTGAAACATGTTTTGGAAAGTTAAGCTGAATAACTGATTTCTGTGGAATGGAGATGGGGCGGCAGGGTAGCCTATTGGTTAGAGCGTTGGACTAGTAGCCGGAGCTGACAAATCTGTCGTTCTGCCCCTGAACAGGCAGTTAACCCACTGTTCCTAGGCAGTCATTGAAAATAAGAATTTGTTCTTAACCGACTTGCCTGGTTAAATAAAGGTATAAAAAAAGACACTTTTGCACGTGTTTTTCCTGTATTTGTAGTATAATTTTGTTACAAAAAAAAATATGACCAGGTTTATGGTTTATGTCAGAAATTCAGATAAAGATGTAGTATATTTAAATCAACTGCTAATACTAGGTAAATTTCATATTAAACAAATGGTCCAATTCAAAACTTGTTTAAACTCATTTATAAAGTTATGGCACTACTTTAACTAAAATTTTAAAAAAGGCAATCAACTTGTATTATTAATGAATATGATTTTTTTGTTTAGGATTCCTGGCAATGTAAATAGTTTGCATGTGACTATTCCTCTTTTATTTGTTAACAAAAATATATATATATTTAAATACTATATATACCCACATTAGCTTTTCTTGACAACATTAAAAACACCTAGGACTACCTTAGCCTACCTTCAGAAAACCTATAAGATAATGAAATTGACAAGGAAATGATGAAGGGGACAGCTATGCTTATTGTATGAAGATAAAATTGACAATGATTCAAATAGAAACAAACACACGTCCATAGAAAAATGGCCATAAGCCCATTCATCAGCGACACCGATTAGAGGGGGAGTGTGTTAGAAAGATTTCTCAAATACTGTGAGGAACTATGATTTGAATGGATGTATAAAACATTTATAAAAGGGATTAATTGACTTAATGTGTGAGAAGGAAAAAAATAATAATAGAAAAATGACTGAAGCCTAGCTAAGTACTTCCCTACATTTGTGAGAAGCAGGCCAGGTACTTCCATGCGTGCATATTCCGTCAACATTAAGAGGACTTGTTGCATATTAACGTCTTCATCCATAACACGTTATTCAATTAAAGTCACAGCCATAACAAAATAAACTATTGAGAACTTGCATGCAGATTTCTGCAAAAAATATACACAAAACCCCAAACAATGCAAGCAGAGCAGAATTAGGACCATCTGGAAGTTATCCAAATCCAGAAGAGCTGTTAAATTCTACATCCACCTAAAAGGAAGCAACGCCCACATTCCACCAAAGTCCACACCTACAGCGAGAGAAGGATGAACTTAGAGAGGAAGTCTCCTCAGCCAGCTGGTTCTGAGGCACTTTGTTCAAATACAAATAGACCCCACAGAGCCCAAAGGACAGCAACACAATTAGACACAACCAAATTATGAGAAACCAAAAAGATCATTATTTGACACACTAGAAAAGAACCATCCCACCCTCCAAAAAAAACAGCAAATTGGAATGCTACCTGGACCTAAACAGAGAGTACAGTGGCAGAATACCTGACCACTGTGACTGACCCAGAATTATTGAATATGTACAGACTGTGCAATGCCTTGCTATTGAGAGAGTCACCTGGCTCGAGAGAAGACAGGTTATTGTGCCCGCAAAATGAGGGGGAAACTGATCTGCCCTTCCTAACATCCTGCCAAATGTGTAACCACATTAGAGATACATATTTCCCACAAAGCCACAAAGAATGTGAAAACAAATCGAACATTGATAAAATCCCCATCTCTTAGCCCAAAATTCCACACTGTGCAATCACGTCAACAATATCTGGCCCATTGCCATGTGAAAAGGGCAACCAGTGGAACACAATAATTCTAAATAGTAAATAACACAAATAGCAGAATGTAAGTGAACAGATATTGGTACTAGAACTATTTGAACATTGCTAAAAAACTGTACATAGTGAATATTATAACACTTGTAATGTATTTCTTTTTGAAACCAAGTAGTGCAATATTAACTTAAGTTATTTGTTGATGTTGCTTTGAGTGTTCACTTATGTTGATTTCACTTGCTTTGGCAATGCAAACGTGTTTCCCATGCCAATAAAGCCCCTTTGAATAGAATATTGAGAGAGCGAAAACTAGAGAAAGAGAGGAAGTAGGCTAAGCGAGCGAGTGAGCAAATGTAAGGGAAGAAAGAAGGGAAGAACAGAACTGACAGGAGAGCTCAAGGAGGAAGCAGTCAGGCTATAAGCAAATTCGGTCTTGTGTACTTTGTGTTCTGTACTATTTTTCCACTTAAGAGGACCTGATGCTACATACCCGACTGTACATTAGTAATAGCTGCTCCCAGCAGTGGAGGCTGCTGAGAGGAATAAATGGTGTCAATGGAATGTTTGCTACCATTCCATTAACTCCATTGCAGCCATTATGAGCCGTCCTCTCCTCAGCAGCCGCCACTGGCTCCCAGTCATGTCAATCGGAACTGAAGATTGACTGGTTACCCTCAGACGGAGGACACTACTGCCATTGTGTGCAGGGCATTGTCGCCCCATACCAAATGACTTTACAAACCACGAGTTAATAAAACCACTTACTGTGTGGGTTGCCCTATGGTGTGTGTGTGTGTGTGTGTGTGTGTGTGTGTGTGTGTGTGTGTGTGTGTGTGTGTGTGTGTGTGTGTGTGTGTGTGTGTGTGTGTGTGTGTGTTCAATGCTGGGGAAGAGACCTTCCTTTTGTCTCCAATCAATAATATGATTGATTAGGAAGTTTGTCGTTTTCACTTCCTGGGGCACAGGCTGTTGCCGGGGTAGCATTGGGTCTCAGTAGAGATCCTATAAAATTCTGTCTGAAACCTCACTGGAGATCTGTTGCTAGGCTACCAGTCAATATTAGACTTCGGAGGATTGACTGCTGGAACACCTCCAAGTCCAATTGAAAAGAAAATTATACAGCACTATTCTATAGGAGTGGACAGCCCTCCCAACCACAGCAGGCTCACACTGAGAAAACAAAACCCTTTCAGTTCCAGAATCTCACAAACGGGTGGCAACAATTTCACAAAGTGTATACTACACACTGAACGTGTGTACGCATCCTACTTGCGTACACAACGCAATCACACCAGTCTTATGAAAGCAATTTCGATAAAGTGGTCTTATCTAGGACATGGTTCGTTAAACAGGTTGTCCTCGGTCCATCCCAGTCCGGATCTCAGCCTACTTCCCTCGTCCCTATAGTCTCCCTCTCTCTGGGTGGTGAAGAGAGGAGATGGTGTTACCGACACACCCAGGTGTGGGGCCTCAATGCCTTAACACGGATACTGGCTGTACGCCCTATACCCTAGGACAATATGCAACAATAAAGAGTGTGTGTACACACCGGCAAAGCGGTCTGCTGACGGTGTGGGACACACCTTCTGACTCATGACTGAGTCACCCGACTACTCAGGTAAAAAAAAAAAAAAAAAATTTAAAGACGACCTCACCCTACAACACACACTAGGGCTGTCCCTGACTAAATAAGATCTTAGTCGACCAAGAGTTCTGCTCTTTCGACCAATCGATTGGTCTACATTTAAATAAAACTTGTATTTTTCCATATATTGAGCATGTCTGATGCTTTAAGCACACTGATTAAATAATTAAGAAAAACTACTAGAGGGAGTACAAACAGCAATTGATTTGATTGTGCAGGGCTCAGAATTGCTGCCTGCGCTGTGTTAAAAAAATTAAAAAAACAGTGAGTGACAAGAACCCATCGTCTCCCTCCTCCCTGCTGCAGCGACCACCATAGAACAGCAAAGTGTTCATCCCACTGTCAGTGTTGCTGAAACGGCAACATAATTACAGTCATTTGACTGAAAAGCTCTGTACCGAAATCATTCATTTGTTGAGGAAAAAAAAAAAAAAAAAAACATTCCCTATTCCCTCAACCCTGGCGCGCTTCACGTGACATATATCACATGCACATGACCAAAGGCCGAGTCGCACAGGACTCGTATTACTAGAGAACATTGGTCATGTAATCATTACTCCAGAATGTTTGTTATTCCAGAGGACGATTCAGATGGGATTTGGTTTAGTTTATTATTTTTTTAACTGCCCCCTATAATTCTTATTTCTGGTCAATAAAATGACAGTTCTGACAGAAGCCTGGAGGTTTTTAATTCTAGGAATGAATATACATTATTTTAACATGTTGAGAGGGTTAGGGCCACACTGATAACTTGAGAACCAAGCTCAAGTTTCTAAACCATCTTTGGTTTACTGTCGCTATAATATTTGAATTGAGGAAGTGGGATCATAAATCATCATGATATTTTGGTGATCTTCAGTTCAGATGTGAACTAAATGCAATTGAGATGCGTTTTAACGCTATGGATGAGAAAGTTTGTATTCTGCTTTAATATCTATTAACAGCAAGGGTTGAATTAAATAGGCTTAGGGTTCTTTACTGATGCATTTGACAAGATTAAATTCAGACGCACAAAACAAACAAAAGCATTCAAGGTGAGAGTTCATATACAAATGTCCTACATGAAGCCTAAGTTAATGCGCAGCACTTAGTTCAACTTATCGAATCAGTTATTGTTTTCTTACGCAAACACCTGTCAAACACTTCTTTCAACACAGGAATGTCTATTTGTACAGGACTAGTATTATGAGAGGACCATGGAGTTATCAAATAAATAAATAAATAAATAAATTACTGGCTGGAATAGTTACTCTCCTGCCATGTAAAGATTACTGACTGGCCTCGAGTGACACAGTGGTCTAAGGTATTGCAGTGTTAGCTGTGCCACTAGAGATCCTGGTTCGAGTCCAGGCTCTGTCGCAGCCGGACATGACCCGGGAAGATCCACTGGGTGGCGCACAATTGGCCCAGCTTCATCCGGGTTAGGCCGGCAGGGATGGCTTTGTCCCATCGCGCTCTAGGGACTCCTGTGGCTGGCCAGGCGCATGCATGCTGGCACAGTCGCCAGGTGTACAGTGTTTCCTATGACACATCGATGTGGCTGGCTTCTGGATTAAGCGGGCATTTTGTCAAGAATCAGTGTGGCTTGGACACACAGCTCTTGACCTTAGCCTCCCCCGAGTCCGTAAGGGAGTTGCAGCGATGGGACAATTTGATACCATGAAATTGGGGAGAAAAATATACAATTACTGACTGGCAGATTCGGACGGGGCTAAAATTACAGATTTGGCGTTTTGTGCTCATAATTACATTACCCGACCTCCCCCAGTAAAACTAATCCCATCCGAAGAGGGCACAATATGGCCTGGAGAAGGTTGATCAAGGATCTCTGTACTTTGCGCCGTTCATATTTCCCTTGACCGTGACTAGTTTCCCAGTCCCTACAGAAAAACATCCCTGCAGCATAATGTTGCCACCACCATGTTTCACGTTCGGCATTCTGGCCAAAGAGTTCAATCTTGGTTTCTTCAGACCAGATTATGTTTTTTCATCATGGTCTGAGAGTCCTTTAGTTGCCTTTTAGCAAACTCCATGCAAGCGGTCATGCGCCTTTTTACTGAAGAGTGGCTTCGGTCTGCAGAGATGGTTTTCCTTCTGGAAGGTTCTCCCATCTCCACAGAGGAACTCTGGAGCTCTGTCAGAGTGACCATCGAGTTCTTGGTCACCTCCCTGACCATCGAGTTCTTGGTCACCTCCCTGACCAAGGCCCTTCTCCCCTGATTGTGCAGTTTGGTGGGGATGCAAGTTCTAGGAAGAGTCTTGGTGGTTCCAAACTTCTTCCATTCTTTAAAATGGTCACTGACAGAGCTCCAGAGTTCCTCTGTGTTCTTGGGGACCTTCAATACTGCAGACATTCTCCTCACTTTTGTTAGACAATAAGGCAAGGGCTGTTTCATCTCATTCTATTGCTGCCTCTGCCGCATTGATCAACACTAATATGAAGTTAACCTTGTTATTATGCACATAGCAACATGGTCTAGGAAAAGGCACCAATTCAACAGCGCAATGATGCGTTTCAGAACCGTGGACAGTGACCACTAACCAACCCGGGACAAAGCACATTTATTTTATAACACAATTATACTTTTTTAGTGTTGCACCATTGTTCTTATGTAACAAAGATATATAATTTCAGTAGCATGTTTTAGACTGATCCCCATGGCCTCCACAATGGATCAGTCCACTCAGACAGGTGTCTTGTATAGAGGTGGGACGATTAATTAGGGCCGATTTCAAGTTCTCATAACAAATTTTAAAAAAAATATATATATATATATATTTAAAAAATAAATAAAAATAATCGGTAAATCTGCATTTTTTGGAAGGCGATTGTTTTGCAATCCACGAGGAGACCGATTGGCAGGCTGACCACCTGTTACGCAAGTGCAGCATCAAAAGGACCTTGTGACTGCAAGGAGCCAAGGTAAGTTGCTAGCTAGCATTAAAAACTTACCTAATAAAATAAACACATGGTTGATGATATTACTAGGTTAACTAGCATGTACTGCGTTGCATATAACCAATGCTTACTTACTTTCATAATGAATTCATAATCACATCATACTGAAATGTAAGACTAGTTGCAATCAGACAGGTTTCTCAGCCCTAGCTACAGTATTACCTGCTGTATGTAGACTCGTCTCTGTATGATAATAGTTTCCTGTTTAACTTGACTCCCCCCCCCCCCCAGGAAGCCTATTATATGGAGGACCACTTATTCTAGTCAATGTCATTATGGTGGGTAAGTTGGGCCTACGTGACACTTGGTGTGAGTCACTCTTGTCTCCGTCTTTCTCCTTGTGTGTTTGGATGTTCCATCTTTCCTCTGACTCATTTGTTTGTTGCTTTGATTTGCCGTCATGATGCAGGAAATAAAATGGATTCACTTTTATTCCACCCCCCCCCCCCCAAAAAAACTGTGCATAAACAAAGCCACAAACAAACTATCCAGCTTAAACATCTCACATGCGAAGACACAGGGAAGCTGTGCGTGTTAGTATAGGACCCCACCAAAGACCGAGAGCTGTCGACAAGAGAAAACAGACAGAGGGAGAGGGGATGTCATAGAGGACAAAGGGCAGAAGAGAGGAGAGTGTTGAGACTAGAGGTTTCATGGGGATCAATTCATTGAGATGGATAAATGGAAGGCCATAGGGGTGGCTTAGAAGAACCAGTGAACAGAAAACCATTGCCTATGGGGCGGACGGGGAGAGGAGACACCATAGCCTACACATTTTCAATCATCATAATGAACAAGAAAAGTTGTCCCCACCTTGCTTTCCAACCTAGGGCGTATAAGCCATGGAGCGAGCTGAAGGTAAAAAGACAGTCAACAACTCTTGGTAGGAAACAACAACGTCAGACAGCTACTCCTCCACCATCAACTCCGCCCCCTGGTCCCTTTACTTACCGTGTCCTGAGGGAGTGCCAGGCGGCGTCCACGTCGGCGTACAGGTTCTTTTCCGAAGGTTTCCCCGAGCTGGCCCCGTAGCCAGAGTAGTCGTAGGAGAAGACGTTGCAGTTGATGCGTGAGCCCAGGCCGATGTAGAAGCTGCTCATCTGGCCCAGGTCCACGGCGTTGCCGTGCGAGAAGAGGAGCGTGAAGCGGGCACTGGGCGAGCAGCGCACAAACATGCAGGCGATGCGGTTTCCACGCGAAGTGCGAGTCATGAAGCACTCGATGGCGTCCTTCTCACGTGCCGAGTACTGCCAGTCTGCTCGCTCAGACAGGTGCAGGGTCCAGCGACTGCCGCTCTCGTCACACAAGAGGGTGTAGGTGGGCTCCGGGGGCAGGAAGGCCAGCTTGGAGGTGATCTTGCTGGGGCATGGGGGGGCAGCAGAATAGGCAGCACAGCTCACTTAGGGACAAGTGGTTCATCCTCAAACCCTGCTGGGGCAAGGGAGGGGGGGGGGGGGGGGGGGGGGGGGGGGAATTACCATTTACTGCTCATCATTCACTATTACTAATAAAGGTTTCATTGACATGGCACATTAAATAGCCAACACTTGCATGATCTCCCCAAGATGGAGGACAAATGAGAGGGTTTAAGGTGCACGCGTGTTTACATGTGGTTAGGCTAATTGTACACCTCATGTCTCTTATCCAGCCCAGTGCACAAGCACACCCCAGTTATTGATGGCCATTTTGAAAGTATGCTCAGACACACAGCTGTGACTAACAGCTGAGTCTCCACCACTGATGTATTACTCAATCCACAAACAGACCAACAACCCACCATGAGTCACACATGTTATAGCATATAACCAGATTTCACCTCTGCTTAAACTCTCTAACTGATAAACAGAAACCCTGTATCTAAAACATGTTAAGGTTAAACATGTATTTTTGGTTCGGCGAACCCTGAGAAGAGTCGAGCCCGAAGGTTTAGGCTACTAGGCTGGTGTGCAAGGATTCTCAAAGTTCAATAACAAGTCAGGGTGGATAAGTGGGAAATGCACATGAACTCCTCTAGGCTTGCATTCAACAAAGCTGCTTTTACATACATGCAGAAGAGAATCAATAGTGTATGGCCTTGGCCCTGGGATCATTCGACAGCTATAGTACTGATGAGGATTTCATCAGTCTGCCTCAAAGTTTCTTGCTACGGCGAGTACATAGAGTAGCTTTTCAGATGCCTCCTCGGTCCCAGGCTTGCTTTTCAGAAATAGCATTTAGTTGGGTTTATAAGAGCCTGTTGGTCAGCGCCTTTGTGATTATCCATCTGCACTGCCTGTTATTTCAATGATGTCCTATCAAAATGTCCCTCTGGAGAAGTGGCTAGTTGTTTAATGTATTCTTGGAACCACACATGCTTTAAGAAAATATATTGGTGTCATTTGTAATTCCCTCTCACTGACACTTGGAAATGTATGTTTCTCAATCTCCAGTCCTGACTGGTCCATTTAATGTATGCCATTCCCTTCCACTATCTCGTTGCCTAATCACTCTACATCTACCTCAATTACCTTGTTCCACTGCACATCGACTGTACTGGTGCCTTGTGTATACAGCCAAGTTGTCATTACTGTGCATTTATTCCTTGTGTTTTTATTTTATATTATTTACTTTGCATTGCTCGGAATGGGCAATAAGTAAGCATTTCACTGCTAATCTAAACCTGCTGTTAAAGCACGTGACAAATACAATTTTATGGCGTGTATGTTTTAATATCCAGGTTATAGGTCAGAAATGGGTGGGGGCAGTCTAGTTCACACATAGGCTTCCATAATCTATTTTCGTTAAAAATGGGGCTGGGGGACAGGAATCATGCTCAGATGTTAAGATATGTAGTTATGACGATTCTGAAACCACTTCTCTATAGTAAGGTGAGCACTGTCCAACATGAAAATAACCACTTGTCTTGGATGACAAGCTTGGCGGTGACCCCTCCGATAACAGCAATTCAGATTCTAGGGAACCACAAACAATAACATCGTCGACGAGGGTTTGTTTTAGAGACTAACGTTACAGTACACAAAAGGCCGAACTACAACTTTAGCTAGCCTAACGTTACTCTATACATTTAACTAGTTAGCGATTCACGTTTAACAGTGGCACTTTTTTCCCCCTCTTCTGAATCCCTGTCATGTTTTCCAGAATCGCGTCGCATCGATTAGCGAAAACAAATCGTAGGTCTCATTTAAGTGAACAGTCACGCAATGCTCAGCAAAAAAAAAACGTAGCTAGCAGCTAATTTACATTAGTTAGCAAGCTAACAAAATACCGGCAATAATGTTAAGCTTTGAAAAACTGGCAAACGGCGAAGAGGATCACACATAACTTACCTGATTATTGGTAACGTCACGGATTGTAGTTAATGTTTTAACAAGCCAGCTGATGAAATACAGCTAACTGGAAACAAATACAGGTAGCTAGTTAACCAGGCAGGTTGACTTGAATGCCCATTCGTTCACCCTCGTCCACTCTCTTATGGGTAGCGTTAAATAGCTATTTATCTTCTTGACACTTGTACGACCAACCAAATCAAGCTCCGCCTGCTTACCACTCAAGCTTGTCAACAAGTAGTCCGGATAATGACTAAATTGCATCCACAAGACTTGCGTAAACAAATATGCTATTTTAATGTTGACTGTCACCAGCTTCAGCCCTTGTAGCTAGCCCACTGTCGCTAGATGTCTTCAGTTCAAGCCAAGGAAACCGGCTGGGGAACATATTGAAACCGCAGTGTCGAGGTGATGATTGGATTGGTTTATAAGAAAGCCAATTACAAACAACAATGTGCTAACAGAGACCAATCAGATTGCTCAAGGCGGTGTTTTGCAGCGTTGAAAACGACTGACCCACTGGGCGTATTCGATTATGCTGAGCCGCGGGGCACCGGACATAGTCTGTCACGTCATCAGACGAAAACGCAGAGGAAGGCGCGCCCTTCTCAAATCAAACAGTCATCTGCACGGCTCGATCATTTTGTCAACAAGGCAGCATGGTGGATGGTCCAGAAACACACAACATATTATTATTTTTTCGATAAAATAAATGTTAGACTTTTCTAACTACTTTTAATTGGAAATGCAAATAAAGCGTTTTCATCAAAAGCAATCCATTTTGAATAGGAAACCACATAATCCTTGTAAATTACTACACGTGCTTAATTACGTCACTTTAGTTTTGAGACGACTTTGCTGTGGCTTTGAAGCGGGCACCTGGCTCACAACCGGGAGGCGGCCGTTCCAAATCGAATGCAATCAACCTTCAACCGATAGAAAAAAAAGCCTAAACGGGCGCCCGGTGTGATTAATCGAACCTCATCACTGGGAACTAAATGCCGCCTTCAAAACAACAGGAAACTCGGTAATATCCGACTTTAGTAGCCTAAAACAACAGGGAACTCTGAAAAGACTAGCTCCGCCTGGGAAAGTCGTTTTGAACGGTCAACTCAGAATCCAAAGTCGGTAACTTCGCCATCTTTCTTTTGCTCTGACTTTTCGACCTGAAGATCACTGACGTCATGATTTGACCTAGTTTTTGTCTGCGTTCTCAGTTGTCTTGAAAGCACCATTAGAGCTTACATTTTGAATGGCATACTTATTTACATTTTATGCGGACTGGGGATGAGGAAAATGCGTTATCTGAAAGGGAAAGTGTCAATAACATATTCGCATGTGGATATTTGTAATAAACTACATAACCAAAAGTGTGTGGACACCTGCTCGTGGAACATCTCATTTCAAAATCATGGGCATTAATATGGAATTGGTCCCCCCCCCCCCCTTTGCTGCCATAACAGCATCCACTCTTCTGGGAAGGCATTCCAGTAGATGTTGGAACAACGCTGCAGGGCCTTGCTTCCATTCTTCCACACCGATCTCGACAAATAATTTATGTGTGGACCTCGCTTTGTGCACGGGGGCATTGTCATGCTGAAACAGGAAAGGCTCTGCCACAAGATGGAAGCACATAATCGTCTGGACTTTAATATAATTGTATGCTGTAACATTAAGATTTCCCTTCACTGGAACTAAGGGGCCTGGACCGAACCAAGAAAAACAGCCCCAGACTTCCTGTTTCCATTACAGCTGTCGTGATTTTTTGTATATGGTGTGCTTAATCAAATAAAAACTGTGGATGAAACGTGGTTAGTGACACTTCTCTGAGAGGCTTTTATTTCAAAACTTTAAAAATCCGTGACCCGGAAGGACTTTTTTTGTGTGTTGCTGACGAGTCGCTGGTCCATGTGTTGTGGGAGCTGACATCAAGCTAACGTTAGAAACCTATGTTTAGATAAAAATGAGTTCTCAAAAGGGCAACGCATCGCGGTCGCGAGGACAAAAGCACCAAAACACGACTGCTTACAAGAACGACAAATATGGAGCAAGTGTTCAAGTAAAGGTAGGGTCTTATGACTGGCTGGCTAACGTACATTTGGAGCCACTCTGACAAGTCAGCTACAGTATGTTCACCATTTGTATGGATACTGCTGGGCTAATTGTAGCTCTACTGTTTTAATTTTCTCTGTGTGTATATCGGATGTTGTTATTGCAGATAGCAAACTCGAAGGTCCACGACGGGTTATGTCAACGCTGCAAGGAAGTTATTGAGTGGAAAGTCAAATACAACAAATACAAATCCCTTTCCCAACCTCGAACATGGTGAGTACAAGCACGAGTACACTCGTGGACACCTAACATTTCTTTCCATTCAAAATCCTATTTTCCTTCAACCTATTCCAACTTTAACCTGTATGGGGGGAAAGTATATGGTTTTTTTCAAACATCTTATGTTATTGTGGATGTATACTTGCCTTCCCATCAGTACTTACCCGTTTGTGATGATGTTAAATTGTGTTTCTTTCTTTTGGTTTTGAGAAGAAACACACCAGTACGTACACCAGACATACATCCCAGCTCAAAGTTATACAAGTACCAAAAAAATGGCAAACAAATTAGACAGCAAGGATCTTGATCCAGGATTGGATTCTCTGCTATTACCAAACGTAACTTGGTTTTGCATTTAGCACAACTTCAACAGTATAAGCTATCTAGCTGACAAACATTTAGTTGTGAATTCCATATTGTAACTAGATCCCCTGGCTGCACAAGTCTCGTCGTTGTGTGCTTGTAAACAAACACCACGTGACTGAGGACTACCGGTAAGCATCATAATTTAAACATTCTCAAAGTTGAAATGAAGAACGATCTTTATCTCCTAACATCTTGCACAAGTTGACTTTAGATATTTACTTTAAAAAGTAGCTACAAATATACAGGTCTATAAAACATTACAAGAAATAGTTTAAACGGTATTGAAAAACCATCCCGTGGCTATTTCCAAATACACCGGTATATGGTAGACAGTCCAAGCCTGTTACCGGTCGTCCCCGCCTCGCTAGCACCGCTAAGGCGACACCGTATGCTAGGTAGATTTCTTGTATGTTGGCCCCACCTGCTGTGTAACAGTCATCCTTAAGACTAGCTGGCTAAGCTAACAAACAGCCCTTGCCGTCGTTAACAGAACTGCGGAAAAGCAATGCCGATATTCTGGGGTGTAGGACACCGCCTACCGGTGTACGGTTCTTCTTTTGGGTTTATGGCGGCTGGCATCCAACGTTATTGTGCATTGTTGTCACCTACTGTACTGGTGGAGTGTCCCCGCCTCCTGTCTGTCCTAATTTAAGAATCGACCAATATAGGTATAAAGAGGGGTTCCTGCAATGATGGCCGCAATTGCACCCTTCACGATATCTCGGGGTCTGACTGTTTTTGTTCTCAGCTGTTAGCAGGCAACATTTAAAAAACTTTTTAAACTAGCGATTCAAAACGGATGATTAACTTATTTTTGTTCGAGTCATTACTGAATTAATGTAACAAATAAAACTTGAGACCTAGTAAACAATTAATTTCGACCCAGCGTTTATTTAAAACTCATTTTTTTCCTGAAATGTGTTCCGTAGACTTGGCAATTTAATTTAAGTTTTACAGTGTATATAATTTTGGTACTTACAAATTTAAATGGCTTTTCCACATCCATTGAATTGGCACTGGCTTCATCCATATGCACACATCGTGCCATTGTTGATAAGTTGACTTACTTAATGTTGGGATATTGATTTTTGTCAATGCACTCCCATTACTCAAAACCCTGAAAGGAGGAGTGCTAAGATGTTGTTGGCACATTGGCTTTAAATGCTCTTACTGGCCAGAGACGTCAACTATCCGGTGTATATACATCATTGCGGTTGAAACCTTGCAAGGAGACTTTTGAAAATGCACAACCAACATGTAAAAACTAATATATATGTATATAAAAAATTGCAACATACGTATTAATAATTGACACAAGTAGGAGCGCTACATCATTCGTGAGGGACATGTTTTTCTCTATACTTGTTTTAAATGTGGAAGACCGAGGGAAGCTTGTTGGATATTCCGTGTTTTTGTGTGTTTTAGTGTGAAATGTTCTCAGAAGACGGTGAAGGATGCATATCACGTCATTTGTAAAACCTGTGCCCTGAAGCTGGAGCTTTGTGCCAAGTGTGGGAAGAAAGAGGACATCGTAATTCCGTGAGTGTTCCTACTTCCTACGCTATGCTGTGTGTGAGTCTAAAGCCCACACACAATGGGCTAAGCTGGCAGAGATGTTGCTTGGGAACTGTGTTGTCTGTTTCGGGGTGGTGTTCAGAATGCAGCTTGTCAATCAAAGTCCAGAAAACATTCCTATAAGATAATCACAGCGTTTCAAAGACTGCTATCTACTGGAGGGAAACAAATATTGAGTGGCTGCGGATCCAACTTTTCTGGACCTTCCCGAGCACTTAAGGTCCCGACGCTTCAGTGCATTTGCGGGATTCTATACTTTACGCACAGTCTCTGCTCTTAGCTACTCTTATAAAACAAGTTACTCTGGCATATGGTGCTCATTTAATAAAGTTAGATCAAAGTGCAAGATAACAACATAATGATAGTATTCTAAATAGCAGAACTGAATATAATAGTATTCTACTGTAAGACGAAAACACCACCTAGTTTTGGGGATTTAAGGAATATTGTGCAAATGGTTGCATTTTTGTCTCATGTGGCCAAACCTCAACGGTGCGCTACTAGGCAAAATTCACTCACTGTACATCATTCAAAATAAGACTGTATAAATTCCTCAAGAAAATCTAAATTCACATCCCAGTGAAACTTACTGAGATCAAATGGTTTGTATGCAGATGCTGTATAGACGTTTCACCGGTAAAACTTGAGAGAATTGTCATTCATGATTGACAGTGAGAAATATGAAGTGAGGGAGACAACACTTTTTTTTTTACATAACGTAGAGGTAAATAACTGCATGCGCAGAATGTGATCCGCACATGTGCAGAAGCTTCGGGACCTTTCGCGCTCCGGAAGAATGGTACAGAAAAGTCATATCCGCAGCCAAAAACAAATCATCCAAATGTACCTTGTTCATTGTAGACTGGGGTTGGGCAACGTCACCCTGTGTCTTATTGTGATTATTTACCCATAAAGCATTGTGATTTACAGTGCTTTCGGAAAGTATTCAGACCCCTTCCCTTTTTACACATTTTGTTACATTACAGCCTTATTCTAAAATGTAATAAATAAAAAATCCCTCAATTTACACCCAATACCCCATAATGACAGCAAATTTATAAAATATAAAACATGAATACCTTATTTACATAAGTATTCAGATCTTTTGCTTTGAGACTCAATTGAGCTCAGGTGCATCCTGTTTTCATTGATCATCATTGATATTTCTACAACTTGGAGTCCACCTGTGGTAAATTCAATTGATAGGACATGATTTGGAAAGGCAAAGTGAGCAATCGGGGGGAATGTCCTTGGTCAGGAGGTGACCAAGAACCTGACAGTCACACTGACCGAGCTCCAGTGTTCCTCTGTGGAGATCGAGAACCTAACACGACGACAACCAGCTCTGCAGCACTAACAATCAGGACATTATGGTAGGGTGGCCAGACGGAAGCCACTCTTCAGTAAAAGGCACATGACAGCCCGCTTGGAGTTTGGCAAAAGGCAACTAAAGACTCTGACCATGAGAAACAAGATTTCTGGTCTGATAAAACCAAGATTGAAATCTTTGGTCTGAATGCCAAGCGCCACGTCTGAAGAAGACCTGGCACCATCGCTACGGTAAAGCATGGTGGTGGCAGCATCATGCTGTGATCTTTTCAGCAGCAGAGATTGGGAGACTAGTCAGGATCGAGGGAAAGATGAACAGAGCAAAGTACAGAGAGATCCTTGATGAAAACCTGCTCCAAAGCGCTCAGGGCCTGAGACTGGGCGAACGTTCACCTTCCAACAGGACATCGACCCTAAGCACACAGCCAAGACAACACAGCAGTGGTTTCCGGACAAGTCTCTGAATGTCCTTGAGTTGCCCAGCCATAGCCAGGACTTGAACCCGATCAAAAATCTCTTTAGAAACCTTAAAATATCTGTGCAGCGATGCTGCCCGTCCAACCTGACAGTGCTTGAGAGGATCTGCAGAGAAAAATTCGAAAAACTCCCCAAATACAGGTGTGCCAAGCTTGTAGTGTCATACTCAAGAAGACTCGAGGCTGTAATCGCTGCCAAAGGTGCTTCAACAATGTATTGAGTAAAGGGTCTGAATACTTATGTAAATGTGAGATTTCTGGGGTTAAAAATAAATACAAATTTGCCATTTCAAAACCTGTCATTATGGGTTATTGTGTCCATTTTTATTATCCTTTAAACTACTACTAGTTTGATGGTTGTAGCCATCAATTGTCCCATTAACAATCACCCATATTAGCAAACTTATTTCATTTCAAATTTCTCTAGTTTAGGCTACTTATCGTATTGAACGATATCCGAAAAATGACTGTGATAAGTGGTCGGTATCGATCATTTCCGGTTTATCGTCCCAGCGCTACCACACACCTCTCCAAAGTGTGCACAGTGAACGTCTTGTCGCACGAGGTGCTCAAGTTCAGAATAGCCGTCCGTCAAAACCCATACAGACCTGTGAAGTGCCGAGCCAGAGCTCTGACTTCATGTATAGCATGTTACTGTACAGGCACGGCGTTCAAATTTAGGCACTTATTGTCAAAATCTGCCATTTTCAACCTCAATACAGGTATGTAATGGATTTTAAACAATGTTCTTTATATTACACCCCAAATACTGTTAATTGACCCCGGGGTCAGTTGTAACATTACTCTCCATGTGTTTGATACAAAATCATGCATTCTCTGATTGCTTTAAAATACATTTTGTAGCAGATACTTGTAAATACCGGTGTATTTACAAGTTTGTATCTCATTTTGAACTCTCGCTATTAAAAAGCTTGGAGTAACTATCAAAAAGGTAAAAAGTGTTACAACTATCCAGTCCTCCCTACTTCGATTTCAATCGGCTTAAGTCTCTGAAGAACCTACAAAAAACCTAGGTCGACATTCCAGAAGTGTGTTGTTGGGCACTAGTAGTTTCAGGCTGTAAAAATCAAAGGGTTCCATTTGTCATTTTCTTTGGTTTTTAATTCAAATTCCTCCCAAAGGGTTAACACACAGAAGCAGGGAGAGGAAGAGGAGGAATACACCAATCAAAAGATGACCGGACGTACTCGGAGGAAGGAGGACTTCAATAAGCTTGATGATGACTTTGGTGACTTGGGCAGTGATGATGATGATGACTTTGCCAGTGACTCGGGTCCTGAGAAGGCAGGAAGCGGCAAGGCCCTTGTCCCTAATGTGGCACATGTTACTTTCAAAGACTAAAGACTGCTAAACCAGGATGATCCTAAATGTACCTCCTGTCCATTTTATTAATATACTTATCCTCTGATTATACATACTTTTGCTAAGAAGACTCATCACTAGATTTATTCACTCTAAAATACAATAGCCTACTTGTGTTGGTACGTTAAATGGACAAACCCCACTTTCAATAAACTGTTTTGTAGTAAATCCTATGAGAGCGCAATTTTTGTCATGCTTTGATGGGTTTAAAGAAGCATTATCTTGTTTTGTTTGTGAAGGAATAATCACAAGCACTACTGGATTGAAGTCATTATTGTGCCCCAGCAGCTGTTTTTGAACTTTTCCAGATACAGAAATACACACGTATGTACACATACGCCAAAAGATACATTTTGAGAAAATAGTGATTACTTTGATTTATTCTGACAATGTATTTTGACTAATATGCATTATTTCAGCTGAATGCTTTCCTCTGTAGGCCATAGTGGAACATCTTCTCTGTTTTCTCCCTTTTTAGAGCTACAAGTGGACCATAGTCTTTATGGTGAGTCGCACTAACTCGTTACCACACTATTAACATAATTAATTGATGATCTCAGTGGGTTTTATTTAGTGCCTTTGGTAATGACCACATGCCAGTTTTGTTCTGCTTATTCAAACACATGATCTAAAGTCCAATGACCTTAGTGCTCCTCCTGACTTAAAGGAATAGTTTACCCAAATAACAAAACAAAATGTGTTTCCTTACTTTGAAGGCGTAGTCTGTCCTCATGCATAGATTGCTTAAAGATACTACAATGATGAGTCTGTAGATGCTGCCTCAAATGTCCAGAGTGCACACTTTGCTACTTTCGAAAAATGTCTTAATTATTTAGATGCAGATATCAAAAGTATGCCAAACATATAGGGCTCCCGAGTGGAGCAGCGGTCTAAGGCTCTGAATCTCAGTGCTAGAGGCATCACTACAGACCCTGGTTCGATTCCAGGCTGTGTCAAACCCGGCCGTGATTGGGAGTCCCATAAGGTGGCGCACAATTGGCCCAGCATCGTCTGGGTTAGGCCGTCATTGTAAATAAGAATTTGCTCTTAACTGACTTGCCAAGTTAAATTGAATAAAAAATCTACCTTTTTTCTATTAATTGAATTTCAAGAAGATCCTAAACATAATAAACTTTGGGCCAAACTCGCATGGAATGCCCCCCGAGATTAAGACGAGTGTATCAATCATATTTCCTTTCTGCGTGAGGTGATCTGCGTCTTTCTATCAACTGGAACGTCTGTAGTTTGGGGCTGAAGCTGCGCCTGTTTGAAATTGTCTGGATTACGACATAGAAGTTGCTTAATACAATTGTCTTCTGGTTTATTTCATTTGAAGATGTTAGCTAATTTACTTAGCCTATTGGGACATTATATAAAGCACTATTAATCATTCGTATCCTAACAATCTCTTGATAGTTTTAACCATATTTTGAAGCAATACATTAGGCCTATTTTAAAAATATATTTTTTTTTACAAACGAGTAAAACAACGTTAGAGTTTAGGTTATGATATGGTTAGTCATATGAACTTGTGATATCCTTCTGAAACTAAGTGTCTACCATTGTGGTGTTTTTGAAATTGAGGAGTAGGCCTTTAATAAAAATGTTTTACCATTTTCAACGGGGTATTCAGTATTTTTTTGACCCAAACCATTTGGTTCCCTTACTTATAAGCCATTGGAAAAGCTCCTTGGTGTTTGGTATATTAACTCCTAGTATTGCACAACAGCTGGAATCCATCATGCAAGTTATTTGTTAAGCAAACTACACTGAACAAAAATGTAAACGCAACATGGTCCCATGTTTCATAAATTGAAATAAAAGATCCCAGAGAAGTTTAATACGCACAAAGTTTTTTCTCAAATTTTTTGCACAAATCTAGTTCTATTCCTATTGGTGATCATTTTCTCCTTTGCTGAGAAAATCTATCCACCTGACAGATGTGGTATATCAAGAAGCTGATTTAAACAGCACGATCGTTACACAGGTGCACCTTGTGCTGGGGACAATAAACGGTCACTCTTTAATATGCAGTTTTGTCATGCTACACAATGCCACAGATGTCTCAAGTTTTGAGGGAGCATGCAATTGGCATGCTGACTGGAGGAATGTCCACCAGAGAGCTGTTGCCAGAGAATGTTAATTTCTCTACCATAAGCCGCCTCCAATGTCATTTTAGAGAATTTGGCAGTACTTCCAACCGGCCTCACAAATGCAGACCACGTGTAACCACACCAGGCCAGGACCTCCACGTCCGGCTTCATCCCCTGCAGGATCGTCTGAGACCAGACACCCAGATAGTTGATGAAACTTTGTTTGCACAACCAAAGAATGTCTGTACAAACTGTCAGAAACCATCTCAGGGAAGCTCATCTGGTCTCGATCTGACTGCATTTCGGCATCGTAACCAACTTCAGGGGCAAATGCTCAACTTCGAAGACCACTGGCACGCTGGAGAAGTGTGTTCTTCACAGGTGAATCCCGGATTCAACTGTACCGGGCAGATGGCAGACCGCATGTATGGTGTCATGTGGGCGAGCAATTTACTAATGTCAACATTGTGAACAGAGTGCCCCATGATGGGGTTATGGTATGGGCAGTCATACAAATGCAATTGCATTTTATCAATGGCAATTTGAAAGCACAGAGCTACCGTGATGAGATCCTGAGGCCCAGTGTTGTGCCATTCATCTGCCTTCATCACCTCATATTTCAGCATGATAATGCACAGCCCCATGTCACAAGGATCTGTACACAATTCCTGGAAGCTGAATGTCCCAGTTCTTCCATGGCCTGCATACTCACCAGACATTTCATATGTTTGGGATGCTCTTGAACATGTTTGGTGGGATGCTCTTGATCAACATGTACCACAGTGTGTTCCAGTTCCCGCCAATATCCAGCAACTCCACACAGCCATTGAAGAGTGGGGCAACATTCCACAGGCCACAATCAAGAACTCTATGTGAAGGAGATGTTGCACAGCATGAGGCAAATGGTGGTCATACCAGATACTGAATGGTTTTCTGATCCACACCCCTACCTTTTTCTAAGGTATCTGTGACCGACCGATGCATATCTGTATTCCCAGTCATGTGAAATCCATAAATGAGGGCATAATTTATTTATTTCAATTTACTGATTTTAGTATCATGTCATGTTATTCAAATCTGTTCATTGACACCCCCCAGGAAGAATATGGCTCTTTTTAAACATTTAATGACAAGCGACCACTTAGATATGGTCATTTTCACGTTTTCATAAATTCTTAGAACGTTTGGGAGTTGTGAAAATTGTATAGCAGTATAGAGTGGGAAAGCGGCCGTGCGTTTGGACAATTAATAGACATTGCAGTAAATAAAACCGAATGAATACATCTGTCTAGGACCGGAGTCTACACAGACCGGTGCGCTATAGCCAGTCAGAGCTACAGTAGGCCTTCGCCACACGGACCTGCCATCATTCACTTTGAACTGAACTGTGTGTTTACAAGCAGTTGCAACAATGTGACTTCAGATCATTTGAACGCTTTTGCCAAAAGCCACAAAATACACCTGAATGGATTTCTGCATGATTTCTATATAAACACCACAGGGGTCCTCTTACATTTGTGGACTTTACAGTCCTATTGATCAAACAACCACGGGAAGCTAGTCTCTCTCCCTCAGTTATGCACATCAACAACAACAAGATCAACAACTAATGCTAGCCAGAGCAAGATGAGCTCAAAACGAAGGAACATTTAGATAAACCCTCTAACTTTTTTAACTAGTTGGCTGTCAAAATTGCACTAATAAATGATGGGGAATTGTAGCCTTCTCATCCTTCTACAGCTTCCCTGCCAATGCATGCTTGTCCCAACCAAGCACCCAAGCTAACTGACTAAAGTTGGCTAGCTACTTCCAGACACAAATGAGAGAACACCTCACTCTGACCATTTTACTCGCCCGTAGCAGAGCTGGATAGGCTGTTTACATGTTATCTAATGAGTTCTTGACTGACTCTTTTTGCCTACTTTACTGACACTGGTCATATTCAGCGACTGTTGCGCGTTTGTAAATTCATCAGTTCTGCTCTCTGGCACACTCAGACGAGTGCGCTGAAATCGGAGTTGATAGCCAAATTGAATTTACAAATGCAAGAGATATGCTAACTGGATAACAGTCGCTCAAGTTCTTGCTAGCTAACCAAATGACACCTGCATCTAGCTGTGTATAGCCACCGAAAAACTACACGAAGGGAAAAGTCAATCACTTACCCACTCCTCAGTCACTCACCCAATGGCATGACAAGACATCCTCCTAGCAGCTAAGTTAGCTAGCTATCTAGCTAACGTTGGGCTCTGTGTTTTTAGCTTGCTACAGTGGGGCAAAAAAGTATTTAGTCAGCCACCAATTGTGCAAGTTCTCCAACTTACAAAGATGAGAGAGGCCTGTAATTTTCATCATAGGTACACTTTAACTATGACACAAAATTAGAAAAAAAAGTCCAGAAAGTCACATCCTAGGATTTTGGGGGTTGTGCTTACAGCCCAACACTGTGCAGGACGTTTGGCAATTGCCAGAGAACACCAAGATTGGCAAATTCGCCACTGGCGCCATGTGCTCTTCACAGGTGAAAGCAGGTTCACGCCGTGGAGAATGTTCTGCTGCCTGCAACATCCTCCAGCATGACCGGTTTGGCGGTGGGTCAGTCATGGTGTGGGGTGACATTTCTTTGGGGGGCCGCACAGCCCTCCATGTGCTCGCCAGAGGTAGCCTGACTGCCATTAGGTACCGAGATGAGATCCTCAGACCCCCCCCCTCCCTCAGACCCCTTGTGAGACCATATGGTGGTGCGGTTGGCCCTGGGTTCCTCCTAATGCAAGACAATGCTTGACCTCATGTCGCTGGAGTGTGTCAGCAGTTCTTGCAAGAGGAAGGCATCGATGCTATGGACTGGCCTGCCCGTTCCCCAGACCTGAATCCAATTGAGCACATCTGGGACATCATGTCTCGCTCCACAGACTGTCCAGGAGTTTGAGGATGCTTTAGTCCAGGTCTGGGAGGAGATCCCTCAGGAGACCATCCGCCACCACATCAGGAGCATGCCCAGGCGTTGTAGGGAGGTCATACAGGCACATGGAGGCCACACACACTACTGAGCCTCATTTTGACTTGTTTTAAGGACATTACATCAAAGTTGGATCAGCCTGTAGTGTGGTTTTCCACTTTAGTTTTGAGTGTGACTCCAAATCCAGACCTCCATGGGTTGATAAATTTGATTTCCATTGATCATTTTTGTGTGATTTTGTTGTCAGCACATTCATCTATGTAAAGAAAAAAGTATTTAATAAGAATATTTCATTCATTCAGGTCTAGGATGTGTTATTTTAGTGTTCCCTTTATCTTTTTGAGCAGTGTATTAATCATGCATTGAACTGCATCCATCTATTCTGTCAACAATGCCTTAGTGTACGTCGTGGAACGTTGAGTCAAAAAGCGACTTTACAAAATATGTTTTGTAGCAAACTGGGAATTTGATAATTATATTATCAGTAAAAAATGTGTCATATCTGCAAAGTAGTTAAAACACTAATTTCCACTTTAAACTAGGTCACTGGTTACTTTTACTTAGTTCGATTGTGAAATGCTTTAATGGTTGTGTTTTTGTGTTCTTGTGAATATGTCTCTGTTTATGGGCTGCTTATCCTTTAACATCAGGCTGTGTGTGACTGCTGTCTTTCCGTCAGCCCTATGCAGTGGTGTTGTGGTGCCTGCAGGAGGTGTTATTGTCTAATTTTCCAAACCCCTCCTGTGAAGGAAAGGCACTGTGTGAAAAGTCCTGTTTACCTGTAGAATTTTCACTCTCATTCACCCTTTTTTTATTGAAAAAATACAAATGTGTTTAAGTCCACAACAATGCTTAAACCACATCAATCTGATTGGGTGGGCCTGGCTCCCCAGTGGATGGGACTGTGTTCACCCAGGCCTGTGTGTGTATAAGCCCCTAATGCAAACAGCACATGATGACAATTGTGCATCACAAATAGCCAGTGCTGTTTGTAGACATTTGTTTTGTATGGTTTACCTCTCCTGGCATGAAAAAGAAATGCCGCTTTTTGCAATGTCAAAATTATAATAAAAACAAAGTTAATTAGAGTTGCCTCTTAGTTCATTCTCCTTCCCTCACAAAAAAAACTGGAAAAAGTAGATTCTCAGCCCGGCTCCTCTATTCTAAGAGTTGATTCTGGTTGGGCAGGCCCGGTTTATGGTTTGCGCAACATTGTAACTTATCTTTGAGACCATTTCCTGGCCGTGGCTGTGTGAGAAGCGTGCAAGTATCTCTCTCATAACTACAATGAGATTAACTTTCTATGATCTCTCTATCCTGATAAACATGAGTCTGCAACTCTCATCTCTCCAGCTGTGCACTTCATCATTTATTTCCTTATGGAATATTTCAAATACAGTCTGGAAAGGAAATGGGTCCTGCTGAAAACAAAAGACCAACATATTTGATCAACTTCCAAATGATGTTTTACAAAAGATTGAGAGAGGCTTTTGGCACTAGTGCATTGGCCATCACCAGCAAGCTGCTCATCATTGGGTGAGTCAGTGAAATTTGAAAGCATTTTTATTACTATAATTTCCTCCACATATTGTAGCCTACAATACTTTGTCTCCACAGCGCCTAGGCCATTGATGGATACAAGACAAGGCCGTCATGGTAAATAAGAGTTTGTTCTTAACTGACTTGCCTATTTAAATCAACGTTTTTAAAATTATTGATCTTTTGTGAGGTATATTTAACGATTCTGCCAAAGTCTCCAGTCATGTGAAATGATTTAGAATTGCAATGAAATGCTTTTTCAAAAGGGCAATTTTTTTCCTGGACCCTAGGCTACACACTTAAAAAAAAAACTGTACTGCTCTATGCCACTACGCAAATGCGATTAAATGCATGCAATACTTTTATTTTTTTAATCTGTTCAGAACTCCCCTGGTTTGGTTTGCCTACAGTTTGTTAATTTGATTTAGCATAGCATGGTAGATATCATACGGTGAAATGTATTTCCTAACCTACCGGTTACCAATGTGATTCTTCTGTGAGCTGCTCCACGCCAAAACCAGTTGAGCGCTGCACACTCTTGCTGCCTGCAGATGGTATTCTGTTGAAACTAGGCTGTGTGGCGTGCATGTGAATATATTTCACGAATTTTGCGATCGTGTAGGCTGTTGTGCATGATTTCTCTATTGTATTACACAATTAATAAGTCGTATACCTCCACTACACTAGCGTGATACGCACCAGTAGGGATTAATAAGTGACTATATGTAATACCCACTGAAAAACAAACGAGGGTATACATAGTATACCTGCCTACTCTACATGAGTGCGCTGGTATTACGGTTGCTGTCCTTTCAGAATCACGAACCTGTCCCACACGGAAGGAATGCCGAAAGGTTCACCATTGCGCAAACATGTATATAATAGATATAAAGACTTAGGATATTGTTTCAAGAAAGCAGTGTATATATTTGGCCTGGCGAAGCGGTTTTGTGCGCTGACTGGATGGAAACTGATCATTTAGTATTTTGTTTTACCTGGCTGGTCTCGGGAAGACGGTATGAATTCTCACTGTCCGAGGCTAAATCAAGACGGAGTACAAATGTATCCAAGACCGAGAGACACCGTGGTCTCGAGTACTACAACACTGTTAGTGCACATAAAGATGTAGGCTTATTCAATTAATATCTCTTGAACAAATAAAAAAACGTGAAATTCTGGTGTCCTATTTTGACTGCGAAATATAGCAACTATAGTCTAATTGTCAACCAGAAATTCATGACAATCACTGGATTAGGTAATCATGCATTCCTGCTTGGACGTGTTAAATGAGACAACGTATTTATTGGATAACTCCATAGTCTATTATACGTCTTAGTAAAGCACTATGAATTACTTTAAGATTATTTGTGATTTGGGTCCAACCAAATCATGGGGCTGGTACCAACTGTAAAAGTTAGTGGCACCAGTGACTCCCCGGAAAATGTTAGTCTGGAGCCCTGGAATAGCAATGAACACTTATGGTAGGTATTGATTCAGCATAATGCATTTGATGGGCACTAATTTGCAATATAACTTCTAAATCCTTAGTTTGGGTTTTCTAAAGTATAAAGCAGGAACAAACAGAGAACAAGAAGTTCACAGTATTGGCAGTGAAGATGATACAGCTATTGCTGCTTCTACACAGGCAGCCAATTCAAATTGGTCAAAAGGCCAATTGGTGGGAAAAAAGCAATAAGAGTAGCTCTGAAAAAGAGATGTGAAAAGATCTGATGTGATTGGTCAAAAATCCAATTAGTGGGGGGAAAAGATCAGAATTAGGCTGCCTGTGTAAACGCAGCACAACAGGGAGGCAAACAAAATAGCTAGAACAGAGACTCGGTCATAGTGGTGAGTTGTATCGCCAGTTGTTTTTCCGCATATTGTATTTGTTTTAAACATGAGCTTGTTAAAAAAAAAAAAGGACCGTGTCTCACCAGTCACTGCTTGGTACAGAAACTATCGAGATGCTGTACTGTACTTGCAATGTTGTCAGCACTACCGCCTGTGTCCAGAGGCGGAGCCAGAGGGCTGTCCGAGGTGGCACTGGACACCCCTGACATCTGATTGGTCACCCAAAAATGTAATTCGCTATTGGCCATTTGATGCTGATTGACATCTCATTTCACCTCTTGTTGAAAGAAGCATTTATTTTGACATTTGGCGGCACATAATTCAAATCGAGGATGAGTAAAATAGAAAATTAACGTTGGTTGCGATATACAAAAGAAGAAGATAATATTTCCACAGCTCCACGAGCTCTTTTCGAAAGCATCATATTTAAAGTAAGTTTTAAGGTTTAGCATCGGGTTTAGGTTTCCTGAACAACTTTTATAAAAGTGACTCAACGTTAGACCGTTGGCTCTGTTAACAGACAGCTAATCCGATTAGAGATATCGGTTCCCAGTGTATCCTAACGTTATGTTTACACCTGTACTAGTAATACACACATATACAGTGCAGTGTCGTAA
This sequence comes from Oncorhynchus gorbuscha, assembly GCF_021184085.1. NCBI lineage: Eukaryota > Metazoa > Chordata > Actinopteri > Salmoniformes > Salmonidae > Oncorhynchus > Oncorhynchus gorbuscha. The sequence goes on along the minus strand of NC_060177.1, from coordinate 55,219,903 downwards.
ATTACAGTATGCTAATGTGGGGGTAACTAGTAGGCTACAGTTGTCAGTGTTCAGCAAGTTAACATTCAGCAAATTTGAAATCCATTAACTGTTAGATTTTCGTACTTGAACTCAAAACGAACAATTATTATTATCAATCTGTTAACGTTACTCAAAAGATGACCACAATTTGCATATAGCCTGTTTGCTATCGTAAAGGTGTAAGAAATTATAGCTTGCTAAATTCCTTAATGCAGAGTAGGGCTAGCCATGTAGTTGAGTTTAAGATACAGTTATGATAATGGAGATTTGTAATTAAGATTGAGGTTGGACTACAATGTGGGTAATAGGATGCTTAAATGTAACCATAGAAGGTCTTATTTTTGCATAGGACCAATTAAACATGAAAAGAAAGGGAGAGATATCAGACTTCGTTTTTACAGAAGCACAAACAGGCAGATCAGGTGCAAACAGGCCCCAGCCCTTGCATCACCCCAGAGCAGCCCCCTCCCTACCTGAGGCTAATCAGAGTCCGTGTGGTCAGACTTCACAAGGACCCAATCAACCGCCAGCAGGTCAGAGCATCTACCAGGCAGTCAGTCACAGGCCCAGTTCAAAATTTAAGTGTAGCTTCAGCTTGTGTGTAATAGGTGATTTTTTGTCAGATTTAAGCCTCACTTTAAAATGTTGGTTGTTGATTCATGTGTGTTCTTGTTTTGGTGGCTGTGGCATTTTTATTGTGATTATACACTAATGGTTCTTGTTATTTTAATGTAATAGATGTATCAAGGGATGACACAGAGACCTCTGGCTCTGAGCAAGACAGTGAGCCAGAGCTGCCAGGAGATGTCATCGAGCCCCTCCCATCAAGCACCAGATATGCTGTTCTAAAAGGACCCAATGGTAGGCCAGGCCTATACCTTAAACTACACATTTTGGTTAGCAGCTGTTAGTATCTAATCTTGTGGATCCCTTAATTATACATTTCCATAGAGATATGACACATTATTTAATGTGTTTTTCAGACATTTCAAGATCCAGAGAAGAGGGTCCTGTACAGCCGTGTTTGAAATAATTTCCCAGAACTCGGCATGGTACTAGGAAAAGAGCTTTCAACAGCTCCTGGTATAAAGGACAATTCATGGCTTGAATATTCTGTAAGTCAAGATTCAACTTATTGTTTCACCTGTATGCATTTTTCTCTGCCCAATGCACCTGAATCTGCTTTCACATCACATTCAGGTTTTTGTAACAGGACAAAGGCGCTGTTTAAAGATTCTGGGTTTAAGCTCCATTCACAGGCAGAGCATCATATCAATGCTATGTATGCTTGGAATCAGCATAAAATGGCTATTGACAGCAACTCATCAATGTTAGATGTCATAAATGAGGACCGGAAAAAGAAAGTGGAGGAAAACTGTACTTACATTGAAACAATTTCAGATGTGCTTCTATTAACTGTCACTCAGTATACCGCAGAGAGGTCATCGAGAGTCTGCTGACTCTCACAACAAGGGCCATTTTTTTGACAATCTTAGAAGAAATAGCAAAGCATGACCCTCTCATAGAGAAAAGGATGAATGCATGTGGCAATGCTAAATACACAAGCCACCAAATCCAGAACAAAGTTATTGAGGGCTTAGCTGAGGTGGTACAAAGTGAAATAATAAGAGAAGTAAAAGAGAAGTTTGTAGTGTAATTGCAGATTTTAACAAAACAATAACAAATGTCTTTATTTGTAAGGTACTATTACTACGGGGCCATCCACAAAAGCTTTTAACACTTTCAGTCAGCTGAAAGCTTAGATGCAGCAGGTCTCACAAAAATGATAATTGATTGCCTTGAAAACATGGTCTGGACTACAGAAATAATCTTATGAGCGGAAAGCATTCTGTTGTGTGTGTGCACGGATTAAAAACAGTGTCAGATTTGCATTTTATGTGCACTCTAATGCACATTGTTTGAATTTGGTTCTTGTTGATGCTGTAAAATCAGTACCTGAGGCATTTAACTTTTTTGCTCAGAAGCTTTAGAACTTTGTATCTGGCTCGTACATTCATCTCAAGTGGCTTGCAGTTCAGAAAGAGCTGTATCCACAGCAGCAGTCCAGAGCACTACAGAGACTTACGGATGGACGGTGGGCATGCAGATACATGGCATGTCGTAATCTGAGGGACAGGCTTCTAGCAGTTCTAAGAGTGCTACAGGATATCATACTTTAAAATAGTTATGATAGAAGGCCCCTTGCCTCCATTGATCTTTCTCAGATTTACATTTTATACGGCTTTTGGCTACCTTATGCAAAGTGCTAGTTGATGCTAAATTATTTCTGACAAGATCTCTTGACCTTGCAAGGGCTGTGGATCTAGTAGGTGCCCTTACAGACACATTACAGGACTACAGAAGTGAGGGTTACTTTGGAGAACTATGGAAAGAGATTGCAGAGTGCTGCAAAATAAGTGTACAGTTTTTAAAAGACAGCCTTAAACAAGCTTAAGATTTCATGACTCATTGATGATGAGCACTGCAGGACAGAGAAATAGTGACCAAAGTGATGGTGAGAGCTTCCAAATAGCTATCCTTTATCAGGTGTATGACAGTCTCACAGCTGAGCTGCAGAGGTGTTTTTCAAAAAAGAATTGTGAGATAATGCAAGGGGTCCAGTCTCTCAACCCAAAGACTACAACATCCTTGAATGAGGAGCTTCTGTTTGCCTTTGCTCAGACCTTTTGAGTCCGATTTAGAGGACCTCAGACATGAGGTTCATCAAACCAAGCGGATTCTTGATAGGAGAGAGAAAAGTGGAAGGAACAGACCATCTACTCTCCTTGACTTTGTTGTGTTTCTAGAACCTTATAAAGAGGTCTCCATGAGCTATTTCTACTTTGTAAGATTTCTGTTACACCAGTCAGCAGTGCTTGCGAGAGAAGCTTCTCAGCTTTAAAACTGATTAAAACCCACCTTAGGACAACAACGGTTGATGGCAGGTTAAGTCACCTCTGAATTATCAGTGTTGAGTCAAGGAGGGCACGCTCCCTCAACATGGATGAGTTTGTGAAACATTTTGCCAGTTCTCACCAGAACTGCATGATTATGCGGTTTTAAATTTACCTAGGATAATTTGTCACTTAGGCGGTCCCTCTGGTCATGATTAACACCTGCACTGTGTACTAGCTAGTACACTGACATTCTAAAATGATACATCCAAAGGGTATCATGACACACAGATTTAATTTGGTCTTGATTAGGCCAATTCCCAAACTTTTCTGTGCTGTTAGTTAACATTATATATATATATAAGCATAAATATATATATAAGCATAAATATGATACTGTAAGTTTGTAATTATTTTTTATTGTTCAAGTCCATTTCCACTTGATACCTGGTATGTCAAATCTTACCTCCTTGGTGCTTGAGCTTTATTTTTTGAAAATAATATTTAGGATATTATTAAACACTTATAGACCCAGATTATATATTCATGAAAACAATGACCCAAGTGTGTGTGTGTGTGTGTGTGTGTGTGTGTGTGTGTGTGTGTGTGTGTGTGTGTGTGTGTGTGTGTGTGTGTGTGTGTGTGTGTGTGTGTGTGTGTGTGTGTGTGTGTGTGTGTGTGTGTGTGTGTGTGTGTGTGTGTGTGTGAAGGAAAGAAATTGAGCTGCAGTTCTGAGGTAGAGACACTGACTATTCATCGTATGTTGAAGTATTCTAGTGAAGTAACCCTTTTTGTGTGGTCACACTATCTGCCACATTGAAGAACTCCGGGTTAAGTGAATCAGCACTTCTACATCTAATCAGCAATCATATGATTCATTCATGCTGCTTAGATGCCAGGTTAGGGTTACATTCATTTTCTGTCATGGTCTCTGGACCCCCTGAAGTAGTCTTTGCCACCCCATGTATAAAACTAGTTCTGCCTGTGTCTAAGTAGTGAAAACTATCATACGGTATGAAAGTGAACAATGCTTCATTGCTGAGCAATGCTTCAAAACCTATTTTTACAACACTAGGCTAATAAAATTCCTGCTATGGCTGTCCCATGCGGGCGCACGCTTCGCTTGTGGCTAGTCGCACTGTCGGCAGGTGGAGTCTCTTCTTGGTGCGCACTGATTAACCGCCCACTATCCTTGCCGAGGATAAAAATGTGACAAGATTCATTTTCAGCATCAAACCGTGCTGTTGTAACATTCTAGATATGACTAGCTCCAACAAATCCACTGTGGACATTGCGCACGTCTACAGGGGGACGTTTGTGCACTCCACCGATCACACAGCCGTGGAAATTCTGGAGGATAGGCTTCTGGGAGTGGACACAGAGGGGAAGGTCTGTCAGAATTAAACCGTGAAAGTGTATTTCAATATCTATGAACAGCATACATTATGTTAATTAATTTAGAAATAATCCTAGCAAAATGTATGTAAAGACTTTAATTTATGGTTAGGCTATTTTACATTGCCAAAGTGTCATATGCGTAGGCCTAAGTGGAACTCGCATTGTTTTATAGGCCTATGTTTTCCATCTCTTTTATATATTTTTAAAATGGTTGTATTTTATTTATTTGCTGCCCCAATTTCTATACATTTTACAAACCTGCATAGGCTAGGTAAATCTTTTCAAAACACTATAATAGCTAACTTTGGCACACAAAAATGCCCCAAGCCAGAATTGGATTCAGCATTTTTGTATGGATACCATTGACCTACACACCTACACACCTAATTCTTCAAAAGAAGATAAACCTGTTTCCTGCAATCATTATAATTGTACAGTGTGTAACTCCAGTAGAGGCTACAAAGGGCCTGTGACAGCTGTCACAAAAGTTGTGAAATGTGGTCTGGACTTTGTAATAATAGTTTCATGGAAATCGTTTCTTGCGATTTTACATTGCTTTGTCATGCATGTGATGTTTTTATCACATGTATTTTATTACAAAGGTTTCCCAAACGGACTCATGCCATCCAGATCCTAATTATGAGATTTCATTTGGTAATTGGTTGTGTGTGTGTGTGTGTGTGTGTGTGTGTGTGTGTGTGTGTGTGTGTGTGTGTGTGTGTGTGTGTGTGTGTGTGTGTGTGTGTGTGTGTGTGTGTGTGTGTGTGTGTGTGTGTGTGTGTGTGTGTGTGTGTGTGTGTGTGTGTGTGTGTGTGTGTGTGTGTGAAGGAAAGAAATTGAGCTGCAGTTCTGAGGTAGAGACACTGACTATTCATCGTATGTTGAAGTATTCTAGTGAAGTAACCCTTTTTGTGTGGTCACACTATCTGCCACATTGAAGAACTCCGGGTTAAGTGAATCAGCACTTCTACATCTAATCAGCAATCATATGATTCATTCATGCTGCTTAGATGCCAGGTTAGGGTTACATTCATTTTCTGTCATGGTCTCTGGACCCCCTGAAGTAGTCTTTGCCACCCCATGTATAAAACTAGTTCTGCCTGTGTCTAAGTAGTGAAAACTATCATACGGTATGAAAGTGAACAATGCTTCATTGCTGAGCAATGCTTCAAAACCTATTTTTACAACACTAGGCTAATAAAATTCCTGCTATGGCTGTCCCATGCGGGCGCACGCTTCGCTTGTGGCTAGTCGCACTGTCGGCAGGTGGAGTCTCTTCTTGGTGCGCACTGATTAACCGCCCACTATCCTTGCCGAGGATAAAAATGTGACAAGATTCATTTTCAGCATCAAACCGTGCTGTTGTAACATTCTAGATATGACTAGCTCCAACAAATCCACTGTGGACATTGCGCACGTCTACAGGGGGACGTTTGTGCACTCCACCGATCACACAGCCGTGGAAATTCTGGAGGATAGGCTTCTGGGAGTGGACACAGAGGGGAAGGTCTGTCAGAATTAAACCGTGAAAGTGTATTTCAATATCTATGAACAGCATACATTATGTTAATTAATTTAGAAATAATCCTAGCAAAATGTATGTAAAGACTTTAATTTATGGTTAGGCTATTTTACATTGCCAAAGTGTCATATGCGTAGGCCTAAGTGGAACTCGCATTGTTTTATAGGCCTATGTTTTCCATCTCTTTTATATATTTTTAAAATGGTTGTATTTTATTTATTTGCTGCCCCAATTTCTATACATTTTACAAACCTGCATAGGCTAGGTAAATCTTTTCAAAACACTATAATAGCTAACTTTGGCACACAAAAATGCCCCAAGCCAGAATTGGATTCAGCATTTTTGTATGGATACCATTGACCTACACACCTACACACCTAATTCTTCAAAAGAAGATAAACCTGTTTCCTGCAATCATTATAATTGTACAGTGTGTAACTCCAGTAGAGGCTACAAAGGGCCTGTGACAGCTGTCACAAAAGTTGTGAAATGTGGTCTGGACTTTGTAATAATAGTTTCATGGAAATCGTTTCTTGCGATTTTACATTGCTTTGTCATGCATGTGATGTTTTTATCACATGTATTTTATTACAAAGGTTTCCCAAACGGACTCATGCCATCCAGATCCTAATTATGAGATTTCATTTGGTAATTGGTTGTGTGTGTGTGTGTGTGTGTGTGTGTGTGTGTGTGTGTGTGTGTGTGTGTGTGTGTGTGTGTGTGTGTGTGTGTGTGTGTGTGTGTGTGTGTGTGTGTGTGTGTGTGTGTGTGTGTGTGTGTGTGTGTGTGTGTGTGTGTGTGTGTGTGTGAAGGAAAGAAATTGAGCTGCAGTTCTGAGGTAGAGACACTGACTATTCATCGTATGTTGAAGTATTCTAGTGAAGTAACCCTTTTTGTGTGGTCACACTATCTGCCACATTGAAGAACTCCGGGTTAAGTGAATCAGCACTTCTACATCTAATCAGCAATCATATGATTCATTCATGCTGCTTAGATGCCAGGTTAGGGTTACATTCATTTTCTGTCATGGTCTCTGGACCCCTGAAGTAGTCTTTGCCACCCCATGTATAAAACTAGTTCTGCCTGTGTCTAAGTAGTGAAAACTATCATACGGTATGAAAGTGAACAATGCTTCATTGCTGAGCAATGCTTCAAAACCTATTTTTACAACACTAGGCTAATAAAATTCCTGCTATGGCTGTCCCATGCGGGCGCACGCTTCGCTTGTGGCTAGTCGCACTGTCGGCAGGTGGAGTCTCTTCTTGGTGCGCACTGATTAACCGCCCACTATCCTTGCCGAGGATAAAAATGTGACAAGATTCATTTTCAGCATCAAACCGTGCTGTTGTAACATTCTAGATATGACTAGCTCCAACAAATCCACTGTGGACATTGCGCACGTCTACAGGGGGACGTTTGTGCACTCCACCGATCACACAGCCGTGGAAATTCTGGAGGATAGGCTTCTGGGAGTGGACACAGAGGGGAAGGTCTGTCAGAATTAAACCGTGAAAGTGTATTTCAATATCTATGAACAGCATACATTATGTTAATTAATTTAGAAATAATCCTAGCAAAATGTATGTAAAGACTTTAATTTATGGTTAGGCTATTTTACATTGCCAAAGTGTCATATGCGTAGGCCTAAGTGGAACTCGCATTGTTTTATAGGCCTATGTTTTCCATCTCTTTTATATATTTTTAAAATGGTTGTATTTTATTTATTTGCTGCCCCAATTTCTATACATTTTACAAACCTGCATAGGCTAGGTAAATCTTTTCAAAACACTATAATAGTTAGCTAACTTTGGCACACAAAAATGCCCCAAGCCAGAATTGGATTCAGCATTTTTGTATGGATACCATTGACCTACACACCTACACACCTAATTCTTCAAAAGAAGATAAACCTGTTTCCTGCAATCATTATAATTGTACAGTGTGTAACTCCAGTAGAGGCTACAAAGGGCCTGTGACAGCTGTCACAAAAGTTGTGAAATGTGGTCTGGACTTTGTAATAATAGTTTCATGGAAATCGTTTCTTGCGATTTTACATTGCTTTGTCATGCATGTGATGTTTTTATCACATGTATTTTATTACAAAGGTTTCCCAAACGGACTCATGCCATCCAGATCCTAATTATGAGATTTCATTTGGTAATTGGTTGTGTGTGTGTGTGTGTGTGTGTGTGTGTGTGTGTGTGTGTGTGTGTGTGTGTGTGTGTGTGTGTGTGTGTGTGTGTGTGTGTGTGTGTGTGTGTGTGTGTGTGTGTGTGTGTGTGTGTGTGTGTGTGTGTGTGTGTGTGTGTGTGTACAGTGCATTAGGAAAGTATTCAGACCCCTTGACTTTTTCCACATTTTGTTACATTACAGCCTTATTCTAAAAGTTAATTCAATAGCTTTTTCTCCGTGATCAATTTATACACAATACCCCATAATGACAAAGCAAAAACAGGTTTTTATACATTTTTGCAAATGTATAAAATAAAACACCTGAAATATCACGTTTACATAAGTATTCAGACCCTTTACTCAACTTTGGCAGCAACTTTGGCAGCAATTACAGCCTTCGGTCATCTTGGGTATGACACTACAGGCTTGGCACAAGTTTCTCCCATTCTTCTCTGCAGAGCCTCTCAAGCTCTGTTAGGTTGGATGGGGAGCGTCTCTGCACAGCTATTTTAAGGTCTCTCCAGAGATGTTCGATCGGGTTCAAGTCCGGGATCTGGCTGGGCCACTCAAGGACATTCAGAGACTTGTCCCAAAGTCACTCCTGTGTTGTTTTGGCTGTGTGCTTAGGGTTGTTGTCCTCTTGGGAAGTGACCCTTCACGCCAGTCTGAGGTCTTGAGTGCTCTGGAACAGGTTTTCATCAAGGATCTTGCTGTATTTTGCTCTGTTCATCTTTCCCTTGATCTTGACTAGTCTCCCAGTCCCTGCTGCTGAAAAACATCCCCACAGCATGTTGTTGCCACCACCATGCTTTACCGTAGGGATGGTGCCAAGTTTCCTCCAGATGTGATGCTTGGCATTCTTGCCAAAAAGTTAAATCTTGCTTTCATCAGACCAGAGAATCTTGTTTCTCATGGTCAGAGTCCTTTAGGTGCCTTTTGGCAAACTCAAAGCGGGCTGTCATGTGCCTTTTTCCTGAGGGGTGGCTTTTGTCTGGCCACCCTACCATAAAGGCCTGATTTGGTGGAAGGCTGCAGAGATGGTTGTACTTCTGGAAGGTTCTCTTATCTTCACAGAGGAGCTCTGGAGCTCTGTCAGTGTGACCATCGGGTTCTTAGTCACCTCCCTGACCAAGGCCCTTCTTTTCCGACTGCTCAATTTGTCTGGGCAGCCAGCTCTAGGAAGAGTCGTGGTGGTTCCAAACTTCCATTAAGAATAATTGAGGCCACTGTTCTTGGGGACCTTCAATGCTGCAAACGTTTCTTAGTACCCTTTTCTAGATCTTTGCCTCGATACAATCCTGTCTTGGAGCTTTACGGAAAATTCCTTCGACCTCATGGTTTCTTTTTTTCAATTTCGAGTCGCAGTTCCCTTCCCTGGAAGTGGATGGCGCCAAATGTTTATGTTTAAACTCGGACAAAACAGAGATGCTAGTTCTAGGTCCCATGAAATACACAGATCTTCTATTGGATCTAATAATTAGTCTTGGTGGTTGTACAGTCTTCGCAAATAAAACTGCGAAGGACCTAGACCTTACTCTGGACCCTGATCTCTCTTTTGATGGACATATCAAGACTGTTTCAAGGACAGCTTTTTTCCATCTACATGACACATACCAAAATAAAGTATTAAATAACTTCAGTTTGTGCTGTGTACGGCTGCTAGAATCTTGACTAGAACCAAAAAACTTTTTAAAAAATGGATCATATTACTCCAGGGCTAGCCTCTCTAAACTGGCTTCCTGTTAAGGCGAGGGCTGATTTCAAGGTTTTACTGCTAACCTACAAAGCATTACATGGGCTTGCTCCTACCTATCGTTCCAATTTGGTCCTGCCGTACGTACCTACACGTACGCTACGGTCACAAGACTCCATTTGTATGGAATGGTCTGCCTATCCATGTGAGGAACACAGACTCGGTCTCGACCTTTTAAGTCTTTACTGAAAGACTTATCTCTTCAGTTGGTCCTATGTTTGAGTGTAGTCTGGCCCAGGAGTGTGAAGGTGAACGGAAAGGCACTGGAGCGACAAACCGCCCTTCCTGTCTGCCTGGCGGTTCCCCTCTCTCCACTGGGATTCTCTGTCTCAAATCTTATTATGGGGGATGAGTCACTGGCTTACTGGTGCTCTTCCATGCCGTCTCTAGGAGGGGTGCGTCACTTGAGTGGGTTGAGTCACTGACATGATCTTCCTGGCGGGGTTCATGCCGTGGGGGAGATCTTCGTGGGCTATACACGGCCCTGTCTCAGAGCAGTAAGTTGGTGGTTTGAAGATAACCCTCTAGTGGTGTGGAGACTGTGCTTTGGCAAAATGGGTGGGGTTATATCCTGCCTGGTTGGCCATGTCTGGTGGTATCGTCAGACGGGGCCACAGTGTGTCCCGACTCCTCCTGTCTTAGCCTCCAGTAATTATGCTGCAATAGTTTATGGCTAGGGTCAGTATGTTATATCTGGAGTATTTCTCCTGCCTTGTCCTGTGTGAATTTCTCTCGGAGGACCTGAGCCCTAGGACCATGCCTCAGGACTACCTGGCCTGATGACTAGTTGCTGTCCCCAGTACACCTGGTCATGCTGCTGCTCCCATTTCATCTGTTCTGCCTACGGCTAAGGAAACCTGACCTGTTCCCCAGACATGCTACCTTATCCCGGACCTGCTGTTTTCGACTCTCTTTCTCTACCGCACCTGCTGTCTCTGAATGATAGACCTGCACACCTGTTGCACCCTCTCAAACACTGTGATTATTATATTTTGACCCTGCTGGTCATCTATGAACGTTTGAACATCTTGGCCATGTACTGTTATAATCTCAACCCGGCACAGCTAGAAGAGGACTGGCCACCCCTCAGAGCCTGGTTCCTCTCTAGGTTTCTTCCTAGGTTCTGTCCTTTCTATGGAGGTTTTCCACACCACTGTGGTTTTGCATTGCTTGCTGTTTGGGGTTTCAGGCTGGGTTTCTGTATAGCACTTTGTGACATCGACTGATGTGAAAAGGGCTTTATAAATACATTTGATCATAGCAAAGAGTCTGAATACTTCTTTCTGTACAATAAGTTGTTTCATTTTTTTTCTCACAAACCTGTTTTAGCTTTGTCATTGTGTGTAGATTGATGAGGAAATGTTTTTATTTAATCCATTTTAGAATAAGGCTGTAACGTAACAATGTGGATAGGTCTGAATACTTTCCAAATGTACTGTTTGTTGAGGGTGTCTGTGTCATCTGACTATGCCTTAATGTTTTACAGTAGATCAATTATCAATGCATGGATAAATTATATTTAAATGAATTAACACCTTGTTGAGTCAGGCTCTGATTGTCTCTCTCTTGCGCTAATCAGCACCTTGTTTTTGGTTGCTTCTCATGTTGACAGATTGCCTTCATTGGGAGTGGGCAGGAAGTCGACAGTCTGTCACAGAAGTGGGGGTTTGAGGCCTTGGCTGTTACACAGCTTGGACAGTAGTGAGTGAAGAGTTCATCTTATGAGAGTAACACTGATTCCTAATTCCTAATCTATTTGTGACTGAAGTCCATTTTGTTGTCTGTAGTGAGTTCTTCATGCCAGGGATGGTGGACACCCACATCCACGCGTCTCAGTACAGCTATGCAGGCACAGCCCTGGACCTGCCCCTGCTACAGTGGCTCAACACGTACACCTTCCCAGTGGAGGCCTGCTACAAAGACTTGGAGTTCGCCCGCAACGTCTACACCCATGTCGTGGTGAGCGGTCTGAGCCAAACTAACAAACCTCAGCCTATAGAAGTAATCAGGGTCGTGTTCATCAGGCACCAAATGGAAGAAACAGACCTGGACTTGTCTAATAAGAAACACACAATGTTTTAAAATATATGCCATTGCGCACCTGAATCAATCCGTCCCACTTGCATAGAGGATTATAGACCATTCTTATCCTTATTTTCTATTCTAAATCGTCTGTTATACTTATTTAAAGCCTTGTGTTGCAGAGGTTAATATTGCAATGATAATGGACACTCGGGAGCAGCAACTTTGGTTGCCGTCTTTAATTTCCCTTTGTGTCTATTTTCACTGCTTTTTTTCGGAATTCACTGCAGGGCAGGGATAGGGATGCCAAAGGAGGGCCAATAGCAGGCTGCTATGGCCATTTTAATAAAGGTTAAAGAGAGCGTTTACGTATGTGAAGCTTTAGCTTATTTTAAATGACCTGCAGTGTAGCAAAAACAATACAAATGTGAAGTATTTAAGTTGCTTCCTTGGCTACTGTAAGGAAAGCTCACAGTGACAGTAGCATAGAAAATCTGATGAAATCTGGATACATTGTAACACATAGCAGGCTAGGGCAGGTGATATTTGCACTGATGGAGTGGTGTTTATGAACAATCGGGCCTGAATACTAAAACCATCTCTTGTCTATTTCAGAAAAGAACCCTGAGAAACGGTACCACTACGGCTTGTTACTTTGCCACCATACACACCGACGCTTCTCTCCTGCTGGGCCAAATCGCAAGTGAGAAAACAGACACAAACCTGCACACACTCTACCGCTCACTTGCACGATGGCTTAACATTGAAACATTGTACTTTGACCTGTTCCCAGTGTTCTTCTCGCCTGTTTAACTCTTGTTTATTACATAAGTACTAATGACAGAGGAAGGGAAGAACATGCTCTGTGATAAAAGAGCACGGGACATTATTTGACTGGCTGTAAACATTAACCTCAGTCACAATGTACAACTACCTGGAATACACACACACACACGCCTCCACTGCGTAAGTTGTTATGCAACAACTTATCAATCAGTCTCTTTTTTTTTAAGGGGGATTGGGACTCCACTCTTTCAAATGTGTTATATTTATTTAGACAGGAAAGTAGGGAGACTGACACCAGGGGATAGACTGTATTAAATGTGGTAGTGTGGGGATTTATAACCTCGCTGCCGGGGGACACAATACAAGTGGTCTGGAGACAGCTGTGTTGACTGCTAGGCCAGCCTCCGGCACCCAGTCTCTCGCTATGTAGTTGGGTTATGTTGACCATGTTACATTTGTTATTTCACAGTGCAAACGTCATTGTGGGGGGAGTCTAGTGTGTAAATGTTTTGTTAACGCTTTGAGTCCCAGGCTGTAATCGGAAATATTTTTGTGCTTCTATACCAATGACGGTATAGGAATGGACAAAGCCGTCGATCACGTGACACCATTCATTTCTATGTGAAGACTCAATAGCACATTGAAGCCAAATGAAGTCGGTTAAGATAGCATCTCATGGATACATAACATGCGCAGTTTGAGCTAATTCAGGAAGTGGTGTTGCAGGCTAGCTCAGTGCTGCCTCCCCTCAATGAGTAACTCAAATTGAAGGCTGGCCGGGGTACTGCAGGCTGCCATTAGCAACTAAATTGTCCTTCTAACTTCTATGATTTTTACAACATTATCATTTGAAGGACTTGTATATGGTGTAGCAGTTATTGGTACCATGATTGTCTTCAAATTTGTATTTTATTTACATGAAGATTGACCACAAAAATGGCCATTTTCCCATTCACTATAATGGGGATCTTGTTTTCTGCAAGCAACGCCTGCAGTATCGCAGTTGGCCTTGAACTCCTGTGGCTTCATGGGTCTGTTGATCTGTTCCGAATTCTCTTAAACATTTTTTTTTTTTTTTTGCGTTGGGTTCCTCTGTCTTCTGCATCTGCCAGACGATTAACCTGTGTGTTGATGGGGGCTGAACTAGAACGGTGTTTGTGAGACCAAGGCTGATCGGGGCGGATCCCGAAAGCTGTTCTTCTCACAAAACCCGTCTGTGACGTCCAAGCGGTTTGAGCTACAAAAAGCATTATGACCCCACTATGAAAAGCTGAGACTGTTTTGCTCTGACACTCACTCCGCACAAGAGTCGTTAGAAGGTAAGGAAGGGTTCTTCTACATAGAAAATCATACACAATTATTGCATTGGGATCGTCCCTGATGTTTTCCTAAGCTTTGCTATATCTCTCAGATCCACTTCAGAATTATCCTGTGGATGTTCAAGTTTATTTTGCCAAGTTCAATTTCTGCCCCGGGGGTTTGTGTCTATAATACTGTAATAAGATCGCATAGTTGCTGTCACAAAGTCCAAACTCCACGCAGTTGTCACTGACTAGTTGTATAATAATTTCCCACCAAGGAAACAATTTCTGCAATAAAAACACGAGGTTATTGCTTGCCATACCTTTTTACTTATTGACATTTGTCAATAAAACTTATGAATGTAAGTGTTTTATTTTTGTGTTCTACTTGTTGTCCTGAAAATAAAATGATAAAACACTTCAGTGTGAGGTTAAATGAGGGCAGGGATAGCAGGTAATGAAAGTATTGAGTTTCAGGTACAGGGATTGGCTGTACATGAACATCTTAATTTGCTCCATTCCATCCTTATGGTTTCCCACTGTAATGAAAATTATTTTCACAAACACCAGCTCAGAACAAGACATGAACATAGGGTTTTGTATGTAGAGGAATCTGTCACTTTCACATCTACTTACTGCATGCATGGAATGTTTGTCCTTTGGTGGTTGCATTACTCCTCCTAAACCGTCCAGAGTTTGTAGGACACCAGAATTGTTTCACCACAACCAACAGCGCTCCCCCCTTTTGGTTTATGAGATTTAATGTTAGCTTTAGTTTATTAAGGTTATTCCAGGATGCTGATGAGCAACGTTACAAATGTCCCTTTTGACTCCAGTCTGATACGGTCTCGACAGAGTGCTACTCTAATCACACCAAATGCAGCTCCCCTGATGGGTGATTTCACCAGTTTGGTGACCTTTTCCAATCTTTCTTGTCATTCCAGATGATTTTGGACAGCGTGCCCTTGTGGGCAAGGTGTGTATGGATATAAACAACTTTGTCCCACATTACAGAGAGACGCTAGACAAGTCCCATGACGAAACCAACAGGTAGGTAATAGACAGAAGAGGGGTCAAGGCTGTATACATAATAAAGATTTAAATGATTAGAGCATATCCCATATCTTTTTGTCCCGCCCCATTTTGATATCTGGACCCCAACCATGTGGAAAAAATTATGCCATTAACTAACGGTGACTGTTTCGAACATTTTTATTTGGGGCTATGGCAGTCAATTGAAAGACATTCTAACAGTATTTCTGATTGTCTTCTCAGCTCCACATCGCATGCTTTTAATGTGGGGCTTTGACAGTCAATTGCAAATGAGTCTGACATAATGTATCTTGTCACATCACCACTAGTTGGATGGGTGGGCTTGATGCATGTCACGTCGGAGCTTCTCAAAGTCAGGGGTTTTAATGCAGATGAGCGCACTGAATCCAGCTTCACACAGACATGAGCTGGCGAAGGGTCCCATGAGTTTTATGGTGCTTTCAAGACCGGGAACTCTGAAAATACTAGGTCAGTAAGTCGTAGCTTTAGAAAGAGGCCCGAGTTCCCGAGTTGGAATTTCGAGTTGGGTGACCGTTCAAAACAATTTTTCGCAGTCGGTGATCATTTTTTCAGGGTGCCCAGTTGTCTTAAATGCAAAATATGTCCTCGTGAATAGAATCCCCCAACATGTATAGCGAACATGGGCATCTCGGCCCTCACAGCTAACGTCCACTTGGAGAGCATAAGTTGGGGCGTTTTTGAGTAATTTAGTCAGTTTCCTCTTGATTACTAGAAATAGTTTACATTCTTAGTTTAAAAGTGTTATCTGACAAGGGTATTGATGTGAGTTTCTGTGTCTCTGCCTCCCCACACATATTTTTCACCATATCAATTGCGGCCGATAATATCAAAGTATCTGCATTGGTGTGTGGTTTCATAGCGGGCCTAGCCTTTCACCATGGGAATGATTTCAAATGCAACGGTCAAGTGCAGCCTTTTCCCATGATCTACGGGTGCTTTGTGTTTGAATTTGATCATTTAGATTGGAATCATTTTTATTTTTAAGGTTAACCACATTATGATGATTTTGAGACACAAAGGCATATATTTTTTTCCCCCCTCGGGATTTTGGATATTCTCGCGCCACCCTATTTTCATATCCAGTCCCAAGTTTTAGAACTTCTGCTCTAGCCTCACAATATCTCTCACAACATTTGTCATATTTCAACATACAGAACAAGTATGGCCCTCAGAAAACAAAACTCATCAAATGCATCCTCAGCAAATCTGAAAGGAGAAATTAGTGAGGAAATCATTGTCTCTGAGCCAGTTGCTGCAGTCTGAAAAACAGGATTCAGTCCTTCCTTACAGTCACATCTTGCCCAACACACATCTGAGGAGTATTGATTAGGAACCAAACAGAAGGAAATGGAATGAATCGGAGAGGGACCTACCTGATAGAAATTTGTTTTCAAAATTATTTTGAAGGAAAAAATACAAATGTGATTATTGTCTTGTGTTGCTCTAGGTTCATTAGTGAGATGTTGAAGAAGAAGGTAAGACTCCTCAGCCCTGCTAGCACAGGGGGGGTTCTAAGGGTACATGTACAAGTCAGTGGCAATGTAGGGATTGTACCCCCCCTCAAAAAAACATTTGTGATCAGAATCTGTGAAAGGAGCTTTTAGGATATTGCTCACTAGGTGTCTTTCTGTCTTGTTTGGGGCAGTACCCTCTTGTAATGCCAGTGGTGACCCCGCGCTTCGCCCTGTCTTGCTCTGCTGCCCTGCTGGGTCACCTGGGAGAGATCGCCAAGAATAACCACCTGCACATCCAGGTGAGCTTTGCCAGCCTGTAGCCACAGTAACCAAGTCAAGGGGATCCTATGGGAATGTCCTTTGAGGATAATCATTTATTTATCTGTATTTATCTCCCTTCCATTCTCTCTCTCTCTCTTGAATTTATACACATTGATAATCACCTGAAGATTTAAAAATACATTGACTGTCTCTGTGATCCCCAGAGTCACATCAGTGAGACGAAGGAGGAGGTGAAGCTGGTGAAGGAACTGTTCCCAGACTATGACTCCTACACAGACGTCTACCACAAACACAACCTTCTCACTGACAAGGTTAGCCCAACACACACAGTACAAGGACATTCTATGGATAATGAAAATCATATTGCTGATTTATGATGATAGTGGTAGTAATGGTAGTAAGTATGCTGATGATTATCATGATAGCGGTGGTAATGGTAGTAAGTATGATGATGATTATAATGATTGCGGTGGTAATGGTAGTAAGTATGATGATGATTATAATGATAGCGGTGGTAATGGTAGTAAGTATGATGATGATGATTATAATGATAGCGGTGGTAATGGTAGTAAGTATGATGATGATTATCATGATAGCGGTGGTAATGGTAGTAAGTATGATGATGATTATCATGATAGCGGTTGTAATGGTAGTAAGTATGATGATTATAATGATAGCGGTGGTAATGGTAGTAAGTATGATGATGGTGATGATTATAATGATAGCGGTGGTAATGGTAGTAAGTATGATGATGATTATAATGATAGCGGTGGTAATGGTAGTAAGTATGATGATGATGATTATAATGATAGCGGTGGTAATGGTAGTAAGTATGATGATGATGATTATCATGATAGCGGTGGTAATGGTAGTAAGTATGATGATGATTATCATGATAGCAGTGGTAATGGTAGTAAGTATGATGATGATTATCATGATAGCAGTGGTAATGGTAGTAAGTATGATGATGATGATTATCATGATAGCGGTGGTAATGGTAGTAAGTATGATGATGATGATTATAATGATAGCGGTGGTAATGGTAGTAAGTATGATGATGATTATCATGATAGCGGTGGTAATGGTAGTAAGTATGATGATGATTATCATGATAGCAGTGGTAATGGTAGTAAGTATGATGATGATTAATCATGATAGCGGTGGTAATGGTAGTAAGTATGATGATTATTATCATGATAGTGGTTGTAATGGTAGTAAGTATGATGATGATTGTCATGATAGTGGTTGTAATGGTAGTAAGTATGCTGATGATTATTATAATGATAGTGGTGGTAATGATAGTAAGTATGATGATGATTATAATGATAGCGGTGGTAATGGTAGTAAGTATGATTATAATGATAGTGGTGGTAATGGTAGTAAGTATGATGATGATTAATCATGATAGCGGTGGTAATGGTAGTAAGTATGATGATTATTATCATGATAGTGGTTGTAATGGTAGTAAGTATGATGATGATTGTCATGATAGTGGTTGTAATGGTAGTAAGTATGCTGATGATTATTATAATGATAGTGGTGGTAATGATAGTAAGTATGATGATGATTAAAATGATAGCGGTGGTAATGGTAGTAAGTATGATTATAATGATAGTGGTGGTAATGGTAGTAAGTATGATGATGGTGATGGTTCACAGACTGTGATGGCTCACGGTTGTCACCTAACCGATGAAGAGCTGAAGCTGTTCAGAGAGAAAGGGGCGTCCGTCGCTCACTGTCCCAATTCCAACATCTCGTAAGTGTTTCTCATTACCCTACAGTTCACGTCCTTGACTACGCCTGTGTTTTCCCAAGGGTCATTGATGGAAGATGTGAAAGGAAAGACCATGTCTTAGGATTTAGAAATAAATCCCGATTCTTATTTTTATATCATACCCTATTCTTTTAAAACACAGCAGTGATACTAGATATCATATCAGCACTCAAGATAGAACCTGCCCATGTTCTCTCTCTCTCTCTCTATTTCTCTCTCTCTCCTCCATATTTCTCTCTCTCTCTCATTTCCCTCTCTCTCATTTTCCCCTCTCTCTCACTCATTTCCCTCTTCAGGTTGTGCAGTGGTATGCTAGATGCCCGCAGGGTTCTGAACCACAAAGTAAAGCTGGGGCTGGGCACAGGTGAGTCCATGACAACACACTACAAAGCAGATCATCTTCCTTTTACCAGAGCGCACTGTGTTCTGTATCGTTTTTAGCCCATGAAAAAAACAAATGTACTATCCCTGAGTTGTCCATATTTTAAATGTATAACTAAATCGTGGTTGAGTTATATAATAATCTATATATTTTTGATCAAATTAAAGTTGAATGAAGTTATTTCAAATGGCACTGACAATATTATTTCTTAGAATATTTATTTTACATTCATTACGATTTGGGATGATCCTGTTTTTTCATTGAGGCTGGCAATAGAGGCAACTTTCTTCTAGGTTCCCTGTCCGGTATCAAACTGGCTTGACACCATAACAACATGAGATAAGCTGATCTGCTGGTTTATTTTATCACACAGGTGCATGTTATTTCCCGTTAGTATAGTTTTTAGAAAACCAGTGCTTTTTTGTTGTTGCAATTGGCTCTGTGTTTAACGCATTAACACATTTGTTTGTGTCTGCACTTGTGCGTGTGTCTGTGTTTCCGGCCTTGCAGATGTGGCAGGAGGCTACTCTCCCTCTATGCTGGATGCGGTGCGGAGAACGATGGATACCTCTAAAGCCTTGACCATCCAGGACCCCCAGTACCAAACGCTCACCTTCGAGGAGGTCTTCAGACTGGCCACACTGGGAGGCAGCCAAGGTGGGAGACCTGGCCGGAGGGGTGGGAGGGTCATCGTCACCACTATTATTACATCAATACATCAATCAGTATGAATGATTTGATACATGATGATTTTATGAATTGATACATGATGATTTATGAATTGATACATGATGATTTATGAATTGATACATGAATTGATACATGATGATTTATGAATTGATACAGATTCATGCGCTCAGATGTTACTTTTCAAAACGCCTGTGCTGCAGCATCGATACATTGCTCACAGCACAAACGTTCTCACAGGGTGATGCCAAGCCAATAAGTTTATATGCAATCACCTAAACGGCAATGAAATACATAGGTGACATTTCTGAAATATAATCCACTGACTGTACAGGTATATCCATTTTGCAGCACATGTATTTGACCTGCACTACAGTCAAAAGCCGTTTAATGAACCCAACTGTACATCTGTGTATTTGTTTATTGAGTCCTTGATTGATGAATAATTGATTGATATTCTGAGCTCTGGGTTGATTGTTTGGTTTGTAGCCCTGTCCCTGGATGAGCATACAGGAAACTTTCAGGTAGGGAAAGACTTTGATGCTCTGCGGGTGAACACGGCCATAGCAGGAGGACCCATTGATCTCATCAACCACGGAGAGGGGCCTAAGGTAGGAACCAGTCTCCCAATACATAAAGCAGGGATCATCAACTAGATTCAACTATGGGCCAATTCTTTCTTGAGCGGATGGTCAGGGGGCTGGAACATAATAACAAATCATTTGTAGATTGCAAATTGATCACAAGAAGCCCAAACGGATATAATAATTTCACACCTTGCTTTCATTTGTATATGATCACATACCTGTATATCTCTCTGTTATGCGTGGGAATACATTGGAACAGATTTCCAAAATTAAAATCGCTTTGAGCTGATTTGCCTGTGTTCCTACTGTCTTGTGTCCCAAAGAAATATATATATATATATTTTTTTTTTAAATTTAAAAATAATATTACTTTTTTGCAAACAAAATGGGGGGGGGGAATAAAATGGGAAACCCCTGTTACCTGTTGAGTCATTCTGTCTCCCAATACATAACATTAATCTTGGTTCCATTTGATTTCAGGTGCTCCTGGAGAAGTTCTTGAATTTGGGTAAGAGTTTCGTTTCTGTCTCTCTCACACAACATGTTTTCAGACTTTGGTGGATGGGCCCTTTACGTGCCATGAAAGTATTGTGGCGAATTCACTGATAGCCACGACGGGGACTCAAACCTGGGTCCTTGCAGCTGTCAGCCAAGAGGTCCAAAACTCTTGAGGTCATCACTAGGTGTTGTAAAATCTCTCAAGTATGTTCAGGTTCTTTTTTTTCTCCTTCTTTGTTCCCCCTTTCCCTTCCTCCTTTCAGGGGATGATCGGAACATTGCGGAGGTGTACGTGGCAGGGAAGAGAGTGGTCCCATTCGTGGTAACAACATAGATTTGGGTTTGGTTGCTGGATTGTTGTCAATCTTGTTACCATCTGTCTGAACCCTCTACCAGTTTACCTGACTGCTGTTGTAACAGGACAGGAGGTGATGAGGAAAATGTATTCAACGAGAGGGATTATTACTCTATATACATTGTGTGTGTGTTTTCAATCATCTAGTGTAATTACATACAGTTAAATTCAATGGATGATATTGCTGCTCATCGTGAAGTTCAGAGTGAATCCTATGTTGTCATACTTGTGTCGTAACCCAAAGAACATCATTGTCTGTTGTTTTTGTTATTTCAAAGTCGAGGGAAATGTGTGTGTTTATGAATGTAGGTTTATTCAATTCAAGTAACTTTTATTTCCTGAGAGGGAACTTCATCTATGGTGACGGCTTGATATTAACAAGATATATAACAACACAGCAACATAAAACACGTGCAGTATAATAGATTAGATGCAATCATAGGCTATATACAAACACAAATAAAAATGTCAAGGGTTGAAGAGTTTGATGGATGATGGCACAAAACTAGAAGCTGCTCTCTTAGACTTTGTCTGCCAGAGATCTATGTATCTCTGCGCCAGGAGGGAAAGGGAGTTGTACTGGTCCAAGACTTATCTCCGTGTGTAAGGTCCAAAGCTATTTGTTCCCCCTATTGTATCTGTAGCTTTGCATTTGTCCGGATTTTACAGCATCCTTGACTTCGTCTCGGGCCTAACAACACAAGTGCCAATATATCCTCCAAACACCAGTTTCTCTGGCATTAGCACTTAACGGTCATTATTATGCAACTGCTGTTCCATGCTACAGTGCTGAGTTTAGCAGAAAAGGCTACAGAGTATCTGCATGATTTTAAGTGAAAATGTGTCTCTTTTTGTTTGTAAATTTTTTCGAGTTTTCACACCTGGAGGCAAAGATTTTAACACATTATTGATAGTGGTTCCAGGATAAAGTGTAGGGTTATATGAAAATATAGAGGCTGAACACTGCAAACAGCATAGCTTTAAAATGATTTTGTTAAAGCAAACATTCCTCCAAGCCAGATATTTTCCCCGTCTCACTATAACGCACAGATCTACTGCACTTTAGACCCATCTGTGTGTGACAGGTGACAAGCTAGAAGTGACCATGTCCATTTGACAGCCTACCATAGCACAATGTGGGTCCACTATAAAGACTTACAGAGATTCGAGTTTCTGGTCCACAGCAAACACATCCCATTATTTATCATAATTGTCAAGCTGTGTTTAATTTGAGCTGGATACTGCTGGAACAGGAGTGTTACCTTCCTTCTTCAAGAGGTCACCAATGAACCTAGAGCAACACACAAAACCGTTTTGGGACTGTTTCGTTCTGGAACCTATTTGGCTGGATGGCAATGATTAAAATACAAAATGTCAAAGTAGCCTGTCATTACGATCATTTATGCGGTATTAAAACAGATTCTGCCAAAGTCTCCAGTTGTGTAAAATGACTGAGGTAAAGTTTCAAGTTGGATATTCGACAGATATTTGCGCTTTCAAACCTCAATAGCTTTCAAACCACTTGAGCCACAGATTCCAAATAAGTGTCATGATGTTGGAAAAATTGCACACATTGCGCAGGTCTTATTTTCACGATTTGGACATTTTAATTCGTTTTCCAAAGCTTTAAAAAAAATGTGGAAATGTGAGCAGGATTTTGTATTCCTAGTTGAATTAGTTAGGGAGTGTAAACAGTTTACATTTTAATTTCAAAAGCTCCTTGGTCATGTGACCTACTTGACTCAAACAAGGTTCAGATTGTCCACTGACTACCCTTCTATATTGCACACCCTTTGGTTGGTTAATTTATCTCACACGTGGACATTCTGAAGTTCGTTTGAGTCCAGTAGGTCACATGACCAAGGAGCTATTGAAGTTTTAAATTCTGAAAAATTAATGTAAAATCGAGTGAGATGAAAATGGACAAACTAAAGGGTGTGTAGGCCCACTGAGTGTACACTCTGAACCTTGTTTGAAGTCAGTAGGTCACATGATCAAGGAGCTATTGAAATGTTAAAATTCACGATGAGCAGCATTGTACACCCTTTAGTTTGTCCATTTTCATCTCACTTGATTTTACATGAATTTTTCAGAATTTATATAGAATATCTATTTAACAGCGGTACACATTAAGAGAGAGACAGATAATATCTCCTTTCATCGTTAATATCAACCATAAAGGAAAATGGCAAAGTACGAGAGTCATTGTCCAAAGCAGGAATGGAGAGTGAGCTATTGAGGTAGGCTGCAGTGGGTTTGCTGGGCAATACATATATATACTGAACATGTAACCACAGTAATGGTGGCCAGAAAATCAATGAATAAAAATGTTATATTGACAAATTAAACAAAATGTAGATCTTTAATCTTCTCCAACATGTCAAGAGACACTACTTCACACCATAAGTACAAAACATTTCAGTGTTAACTCTATCCCTGGTTGATTGTACATGTCAGAGCCTCTTCAGTGTGTATGGGGTATAGCATACATTTTCAACAACAAAGACTGCACTTCCAGTTTGTGTTCTTTACTCTGTTGAACTCTTGTCTTCATTCCTAGTTACAGCACGTGGAACCACCGTTGGCATGCAAAACATTCAATCTAAAACAAAACAAAGCGTAACACGTTATAAATAATATCAACGCAGTACGACGAATTAGCCATCCATTGTGTTATATCATAAATTGTCTTACATGCCATCACTGTTGTCAGAAACATGTTAAATAACGTTACTAACCCAGTCAGTCTGAGCCACATCCACGTTTTTTTTAATGAATTTTTTATTTAACCTTTATTTAACCAGGCAGGCCAGTTGAGAACAAGTTCTCACTTAAAACTGATCTGGCCAAGATAAAGCAAAGCAGTGTGACAAAAACAACAATGCAGTTAGACATGGGATAAACAAATGTACATTCAATAACACAATAGAAAAAGTCTATATACAGTGAAGGTTCTTTATCAGTGGCACACATGAAGCAGTTGTTGGCTTTGTTGAACTCTGAAATCATAGACATGAACTGAACATATGGCTGTCCCACACAACTACATAAAAATAAATAATGTACTTTAAATTAAATGTCATTACATACCAGACATTTCTTTTTGCACTTGCTCCATGTGATTTTGTGAAGGTACTATATCAAGTTGGGAGGGGATGTTGGGGAAGTTCTGTGCATCTTCCTTGGCCATCTACACCAAAAAATAAAATATAGTTTTTGACCTAATTGTCACATAACAGCTAATCATTCATTATTGAAAATCTAACTATCAAACCTGCAATACAAAGACCACACAGCTGAAGGTGTCCTGCATAGTGAGTTATTTCCCCTCCTTTCCACTTTATGTCTGCCCAGTCTTCTTTTCCATGGCAGGATCTTCTCATATTGAAGTGTTATATTTTTATGTAAACATAATGGAATTCTGATTAGTTATAGGCAAATGAATACACAGGCCTAAACTGTATGCTGATTTCCTTATCACTATAATCTAGTAGAGGTCATTTATTTTATGCCCCATTCTACACACAGCCTAAATTATAGGCACTGAACCATTTACAGGACAATAATGAAAGTAGCATATAGGATACAACCCTATGACAGAGTGAATACATGTAGAGCGTTTGTAGACTTTAAGAAAAAAAAAAAATTAAGTGACAGTTTCATCAGTACGTGCTTAAAGAAAGTCATATCGCAAAGATCACAGATGACAGTGCCCATCAAGTCTATGACGATAGAGAATGAATTGTAAGCACCAAAGTGTGTTCGTCAAAATAATATCTGAGAATTTCAGTTGTTGAACATAATACTTGTATTTGCAATAGCAATTTATGATATATGCAGTTGAAGATTATTTCATGTACCAACACTACATGTAGGACGGACATAATACATTTCCACAGAGGCATTTTTCAGCTCTGATTTTCCCACTCAGAATCCAGAAAGGATATGACAATGGGGCCAGCACACGACGTAATACACCCTTACAACCATCTCATTTTTGATCTTCTTGACTTGGTATCTGGTAAACTGCTGTTAGGGGTTAGTGTACTCCAGTAAAAAAGGGTTGGTTTAGATTAAAAACGATTTCCCTGTGTCCTTGTTCATAGGGGCGTGAGAGACTAGTCAGTGGTAGAATTGAGTTGGCTCAAACACCCACAGACCCACAAGGTTGAGGTTACTCATGGACAGTAATTAGTAAAACATAAATGTTTTTTTTTTTGCATTGTGTCTTCCATCTGTCCAAGAATAGGATCCTACGTGTTAGGAAATATTTGTTCCCATACATACAAAGGAGGATGTCTCTCCTCATACCTCTGGCACTTAGTCAGACTGTGTAAAAACTTTAGATGGGGCCGGCAAAGGAGTTCCATTGACTAAGCACCACGGAGACCAATCAGGAGAGAATACATACAGGTCAAGGGTGCCAATTGAAAGTCAAGGGGTGTGTCTGTGCCTTTTGGATTACTCTCTTGCAAACAGAGAACCCCTGTGGTTCAAGTCAAGAGCTACCCTTCCCCTTTCAGTCTGCTCTGCACATGTCTGAAAGTGACCGAGCCAGCAGCCAAGAGAGTTTTTCATAGTATTTCATAAAAAAATATACATGTATGAATGGATGTAAAATGTTTATGTATTAGATCCAGTACAATGGCATAACTATAGTCCATTGACTATACAAGAGTAGTCAGTGGACATTCTGAACTTTGTTTGAAGTCAGTAGGTCACATGACCAAGGAGCTATTGAAATTAGAATGTTTGTTTGAAAAATTCATGTAAAAACGTGTGAGATGAAAATGGACAAACTAAAGGTTTTGCAATGTGTAGGCCCACTGAGTGTACATTCTGAACCTTGTTGAAGTCAGTAGGTCATATGACCAAAGAGCTATTGAAATTCAAAAATGTAAATAAATCATTTTAAATAGTGCGAGACATTAAAAAGTGTGTGCAAAATGTGTCTATGCCATCGGGTTATCAAGAACCAGTTTTGAAAGTTTTAGGAGTAATGGTTAAAGAGCTATTGAAATGAGAAAAATTAGATTTGTCACTATGTTGACGGTACCTAACTGCTGTTGTTAAACGTAAGTAAAACTACAGGCGAATATCCTACCTGAAACTGGTTTTTACCTCGGTTGTAAAATGATATATAATTGCATGAAATGCGTTTATAAAAGGCCAAATTTTTCCCGGACCCCTAGGCTACTAAAAAATGTTACCCATGTACGCAAGTTTTGTAAGTGCCTCTACTGCTCTATGCCACTAGGGTAATGCGATGTTAAAAAATATATATAATCATGTATGCCTTGACTACGAGTACTTCAGCTCCCCAGGTCACACCCATTTCGTGCTCACTTTTTGTTCCGTAGCCTCCCGATTTGCACATTTAAGCACTGATTGTCAGTGTATGTACCTTACCTGTAGGTAGGCTTTATGTGACTGATAACATGTGCAGAATATGTTCCAAAATAAAACGTTTAACGGAGTTAAGAACATATCGTAAACTCACTCCACAACGAGCTTGAAATGTCACGGATTGAGCAG
Source organism: Oncorhynchus gorbuscha (assembly GCF_021184085.1). Taxonomy (NCBI): domain Eukaryota; kingdom Metazoa; phylum Chordata; class Actinopteri; order Salmoniformes; family Salmonidae; genus Oncorhynchus; species Oncorhynchus gorbuscha. The sequence goes on along the minus strand of NC_060177.1, from coordinate 55,193,406 downwards.
TCCAATTGGTACTGTTTGGGTGGCTCAACCCGTTGGAAAGTTGTCAAAGAGGGCTGTCACGATATGTTCATAAGTCCGTTACACATGGCATTTCTATTTAATGTTTGTACATGTTGGCACATATGATGTACATGTTATCAGTGCGAAGCAGAGGTTCACTGGTTGAGACCAGTATGGGGCAGTCGTACAGTGGAGGTTAACTTGAAGAAGAATGGTGACGAAGGAGATGACAGCCGGTTTACGATCCCGTAACCAATTGTGCTATTGTGTTTTTGTAAACATTTCACTGTAAATTCGGTATTCGGCGCATGTGACAAATAAAATGAGATTTGAACTTAACCCCCTTTACACACGATACCGCTCCGTTCTGCTGATCGAGGGACTGAGCTCATTGATCCAGAGAGGAAATCAAGCACATAACATTTTGATTACAACTGCTGGGACTAGTTTGATTATTTCAATGTAAATATAATCTCCTATAGGCCTACATACAGTATTTTGAAATACACTTTGAGTTTTTAACATCCTAATACCTATCAACATTGGATGTTATACCATTTATATTTAAATTATTTTGTACCAATTCCTCAAGATAGAGGTATGAAGCGTACTTAGAACTAGGATAAATGTAGCCTCTATACCTATTTGTGTGTACAATAACAAATAAACATAGGACGTCACTATAAATAAATGTTCTTCTTATGCAACATACAAATGTATGTATATGTGTGATAGATTATAGACTGAGCTAGACGCATCTACATCCGTTTTAAACACTAACGGTTGGGGTTCTTGAACGTTCTCCATAATTCCTCACCCGATGTCAACGCCCCGGACCCGAACACCTACAGTCGGATTCTAACACCAGGAAATAAACGGTAAATTGGAAAGAATATTGTAAAATATTGTATTGCCTGTTTTCAGCTAAAAAAAATAGTGCGAGTTAAGCTGTTGTCTAAGTAAACAATAAAGTTGATCTGACAGTGTTGCATCCAATTTCGTACCCACAAATAAACTGTTAATGGCGATAGTACGTTTGGTCTATGTTGTGTTCATGTGCAGTTTGTTGGCAACGATACCCCTAAATCAAAGGTTGTTATTTTAAGGTACAGCTGATAAACCTTTTAAGGTAAATTCAACAGTAGGTCCGACCTACTTGGTACTTTCAACAATACGGATGTCCCCCTTCGCCTCCCCCAGGCTCAAGGGTTGCTGAGAAAAATGTATGTCAGCCGAACTCCTAAGTTTTATTATATTTCAAATATGTGAAAAATTTAATTTTTGTAATTAACCTTTATTTTTACTGTAGACTGTAGCTTTATTACAATGATATTGCTCTCCTTATTACAATGTTATTACTCTCTTTATTACAATGTTATAACTCTCTTTATTACAATGTTATTACTCTCTTTATTACAATGTTATTACTCTCTTTATTACAATGTTATTACTCTCTTTATTACAATGTTATAACTCTCTTTATTACAATGTTATAACTCTCTTTATTACAATGTTATTACTCTCTTTATTACAATGTTATTACTCTCTTTATTACAATGTTATAACTCTCTTTATTACAATGTTATTACTCTTTATTACAATGTTATTACTCTTTATTACAATGTTATTACTCTCTTTATTACAATGTTATTACTCTCTTTATTACAATATTATTACTCTTTATTACAATGTTATTACTCTCTTTATTACAATGTTATTATTCTCTGCCCTTCAGCTGCATATATTTTCCATATCTGCAAGGACACAATGGTGCCAGTACTGTAGACTACATTGATCTTTGAACCAGCGAAACGCCAGCTGAGAGTTGGAGATGCCTCTATTCCGTGCCATGATGGAGCTCAGGGCTGCGAAACGGGTAGTGAGAAAGAGGAAGATTAGAGGACGGGGAAGATGGGAGGAGGATGATGATCATCCTCCCCGACTGACCAAGCTTTGTCTGTGGAACTTGGCGGAGAACATGAAGGAAGTGTGGGTCAAAGACTACGCTGACAACTACATGGATCAGTACTTCTTCAGATATGTCATGGGCCCCTTCACCCTGCTGCGTGAGTCTGTCATAGGAGCTGGAAGGGATTGTGTATGTATATGATGCCATTGGTGGTCATTTGTAAATGTGCACATGTCCACTAGTTACTGGTAAAAGTGTGTGTGTGTGTCTGTGTCCCCTCTCTGTCTGTCTCTTTCTCTAGCGGCTGAGCTGGTAGAGGAGCTCCTGTCTGTCCTGTCCTCCAGGTGTGAGTTGTCCCGTGCGGCACTACACCTCCTGTTGATCCCTCAGCTCAGAACCCTATCTCTTGGGGGCCACTCTGCTCTGGTCACCCCCAGCCTCTGCACCCTCATCGGGATTCGCTGCCAGGTTAGGACAGGCTTTGGTCCCCCTTATAGTATGTGTTACAGTGAGCTCCTAAAGTATTGTGACAGTGACACATTTTTTGTTTTGTTTTGGCTCTGTACTCCAGCACTTTGGATTTGAAATGATATAATGACGGAGGTTAAAGTACAGACTGTTAACTTTAATTTGGGGGTATTTTCATCAATATCGGGTAAACCATTTAGAAACGAC